>NC_086014.1:1047500-1207500 GCF_030014385.1 Trichomycterus rosablanca
CCCTGGTCCTGGTCCTGGTCCTGGTCCTGGAGGGATGCTGTTTGGTTTCAATATGTACTTGTATAGAGCTGAAATGACAATAAAGCCTCTGTTGAACTCAGAAGACTAAATTAGAAGGATTAGTGTCCAAATATTTTGTACAGTTTGATTTTATCGTGTCTGAGTTAGTCTGGGTTGCTAACACTGACCCAAACAGGACAGACACACGACGTTACATGACATCTACAAGCTTCATACTCCATGATCTACATGATCCTTCTGGTCTGCACACCTAAATGGCACAGCCATTTTTAATCGAGCTTGAGACCAGCACTGCACCAACAAGTGCACCCCCCCGCAATGGCTAGACTCTTCGGCCAGACGCCTACATTAGCCATTATCATGTCAGTGCAGACGCACGAACAGCCAACAGCACCACTTAGATTCAAACCCCATTTTGAAAGTGAAAAGACAAAGTGGAAGGACAAAGGATAAAACTAATGAACTGTAATATTTACAGACAGTCTACACAATGCCGGCTCCTTTTAAATTCATTTTAAAAGGCTTTTTAGGCTTAAAATAATTCACTAAAGTGCTAAAATTGGCCGCCAATGCTTTTTCCAACACAGCATCGCAATGAGCCAGAATGCGGGACTAATGGTTACCTGAGTCCTGTCAGAAAGGAAAAACCGTGAGCGAGAAACAGCTCATGTAATGCCTGCTGACACGGCAAGCGCTCCTGACCGCAGGAGAGAATGAAAATGGACGTGCGAGACAAGCAGGTGTTCCCACTCCAGACAGGACACGGACAAAAGTGCTTTTTAGATTTTCAATGACCGTGTTCGAGACATAACAACACAGTCTCTGTGCCTGCAGAGTTTTTTGTGCTGCAAGCTAAATCAGACACTGATTACATAAAAATTCCACTTAATCTTATTTTTGACATGGCTGCTCAGGTGCGCTACTTACTGCTCGAGGTTCAGCTTATTAAAGATCTCCACGGTGCTCTCCAGAACCTTGTCCACATAATCCACGCGGTCAGGGTAGCACTTCATCGCCAGGTTGATGAGGGACACCTGCAGTGAAACCACGTCCTCCGAAGGCATGTCCTGGCGAGACTGAAATTAACGAACACAACCCTGATTGCGCGGCGGGTTTAAGATGGTTTCTGACTGCTGCCCTGATTTTATTTAACATACACACATCAATCTGCTGCCTTTGATAAGTGCCAGGCTAGCAGCAAGAACATATGATGCCTGTACTGAAAACACTAATGTAGGTTTATACTAAGAAAGAAATCTACATTAGATGGCTGGAAACTCATTCAGTGTTGGATCCTGTTGAGATCAGGGCTACAGGTCAATCTGAGCAACAATTTTAGTTTGGCCCTTGCTGTGTGCGCTGTTATGCCTTCATGTGCCTTTATTGTCAACTTCGTGTTGAAACAAAGTCAAAAGCACAATTTTCTTGGATTTCACCATATGCTGTAGCATAAAATTTTATTTAGCTGGAACCTGGGAGCCCAAAGGATCAAAAACAATCCCAGAACTTTCTCATTCCTCCTCCTCCTGTCGCACTCGCCTGCCAAACCCAGATTTATTTATCAGCTCTTTAGACAGCCAAGCATTTTTTGTTTGTTACTCCAGAGACAGTTCTGCTCTAAAGTGTGGTATATCAGCTCGTCTGAAGCTCGGCATTGGGCATGGTGATCTTAGGCTTGTGTGTGAATGCTCTGCCAATTCATTTAGCTCCCAATAAACAGTTCCTGAGCGGCCGCTTAGAGAAGAACTTAGAGAAAAGTTTATTTGGTGAGTTACACACTAGACTAAGTTTCTTTAAGCTTGCATGGCTACTGCTGTTGGATTAAGATGCTTCCGGTTCAATTGACAAAAAAAAATCTGACATAGAAACGTGACCTTGTGGCCGAGTTCTTTTTTTAAAGGACAGAATAGTATCTTAAGGAAATACTGTGACAATATTCATCAAAACAAGTTATACAATACATTCCTTGTGATTGCGACAAGGGCCAGTTGGTCAGCACTGTGCAGAAATAACATGTGGAACTGAGTGTTCCTATTCTAACTGTTTGTTAGAATGTGACAAACAATCCAACACTAAAGATGTTTGGATATTTGGCTTTAATTTGAGGCTTTAACCCCCACGCCAGGACGAAGCTGAAATGTCGGCATACCTGAATAACTGTGGCGACTTGCTGCGAGAAAATGTCAAACAGTTTAATTTCAGCAGGGATGCCGGGTCCATCTTCTCTGTGGGCAAACAGAGCCAACCTGGAGAAACGAACAGACTGTTAACAACCCTGACAGAGCAAGATAATAACAGGCAGTTTAAAATGTGAAAGCATGCAGGTGGGTGTGTGTGTGTGTGTTACCGGTCAATCAGGGCTATAATGATGTTCTTGACATTGACATGCTGGTGCAGCTCAGCACAGGCTCGGAGGAACAGGTTCAGTGTTTGGAGGTGAAACTCATCCGGAAAGACCTGCAGAGAGGAATTAGTGCAGATGTAACACACATGTACACGAGTGCACACACGTGCGCACATACACACACACACACGCGCATCTCCTTGCCCGTTTGTCTTAACCACTTAAGGCACAAAAGTCTTTTTTTGTGGCTGGTGCCCGAAAGCCCGGCGTGAGGCTGGAGTGTGGCCGACCGCCTGAAGCAATTACAGAGAGCACGAATGGGGAAATTAGAGTGAAATGAAGCGGCAGACTGAAGCGAGATGTTCTTTACCTGTATAATGCACTCCATGAGGTACTCCTGCGCCAGAGGATCTCTGCAGTTCACCACCTGCTCCAAGACTCCGGGTAGCACAGTCTGAGAAGAGCAGATCAAATCCAGCCGTTCAATTACTCCAATTGCTATAGAATAAAAAAGGGCTGAAGGACTGCTGAAGTATTAGCGCATTGCTGAGATTTGCCCGCTTGAAGAAGGTAAAACTATTACTTCATATGCAAACCCTATACCGAGGGAAATTAGGGCAGTAGTAATAGGGCACCCGCACCCTATAGTTAGACATAGCCGATCATGTCTGTGTAGATGATGACCGCTTGATAGCACTGCTGATTTGAACCCCAGATGAACACCCTAAACGAATGACACCACACTATCATGAAATATCTCTTTAACCTTTTCCAGCAATGAGATCTCATTCACCTAGTCTGTCTGCTAGTCCATTTACTCAAGTGCATTAATGTTCAATGTATATAGAGAATATTAATGTAAAGCATCAAAGTTCCCATGCTTTGGTAAACACATCCGTTATGATCTATGGAAAGACACCAAACTGTAGCCTGCAGCTGTTTTTGAAATTGTTTAAATAAAAAGGAAGTGGAATTGTTAGTAATCAGGAGCTGTTATATTTTTATTAGTTTTATTACTAAAGAGTCTGTGCCCCCGTGGTTGTGTATTTCTGACTCCATCTGGCAGTTTGAACACCACTGATCTACATAAAAACCCCGAAGAAAACTGTTTCAAATAACTCCACACAATGCCTAAAGAGCTAAATTTATTCATCATGGTGAAATGTGCTGAAAATTGGCCACTTTATTCAGACAAACGCTCTCAATCACAGACTGTTCAAAAATCTTCTCTCATGATCTGCAAATAAAAAGGAGGAAATGACATTCCCTGTTGACCCCTGTGCTGCTGAATGGTGACAGCTGAAGCTTTATTTCAAACGGAGGTGAGTGAACTGTCTGATCTGGAGGAGGAAGACTGGGGGGAAGTTAAGCTACTGATGCTGTGACCTATGCTAAAAATGTTTTGTTTTTGTTTTTTATACGAGCTAAATTACACAAGTAAAACACATTTTAATAGCCGCAATTAAAACAAACTGGATTTTCAAATGAATTGTGAAAAAAGGGCCGCTGAGACAAATGCTGTTTCATGTCTGTATTGTCACTGTATGTTTTTTTCTCTTTTTCTACAATTTTCTCCATAATTTAGTCGTATCCAATTACCCTGATTGCGTTACGATAGATACCGAAAACAAGTATCTAAGGGTGGGGGGGCTGAAGGTGAATGTGTAATACAGGGATTTAAAAGCAAACATTAAGATGCCGTGTTGAAGAATTTGAGCAAGTACAAGGTTTGCAGAACACAACACAGAACAATCCACTCAAGGTTAAGAGATTTACCGAGGACAATCAGGTCACCAGTGCTAAAGGAAAGGAATGTACTTCGTGTAAGATTATGAAAGCTTTATTAATCGAGCAATTCTGAAGTCTTGTTCACATAAAGAGCTGAACTATTTAGCTTTGGTTGAACATATTAAAACAGTTTCTTAGAAAGAACCTCAAAGACAAAGAGCAAGAACGGTGTGTTCAGTAAGCTCTCAAGAATGTATCTGCAGGTCTGTCTGTTAAACTTCAGTCATTAAAAGCTGTGGAAGTGTTTCTTAAAAACATTCAAAAAGAGCAAAGCCTCTCCTGAAGCACTGAGGAACTACAACTGCTCACAAGAACAAAAATAGTTGTAAAAAGTGATAAGCGTCATTTAGTAATGTGTAGACCCAGCTTTATTTACCTGATGATAATAAATCAAACTGAATTATTTCGATCTATAACGGGCTCCTGATGTTTTGTGTAGTTACACTACAGTGGCAGGTTGGTGGACACAGAACCATCAAAACCGTGACCATTATTTTTACTTCTATTTATGCGTGTTCCCCTTTTTCTCCCAATCTAGTCATATCCAGTTCCCCAGTTGTATCTCCTCTACCGGCGCACATCCCCACACCTAACACACGGTCCCTGCGACACATGCGCAGGTTCCAACCGCTTCTTTCACTTGTGCACGCGGGGATCGTTATTGCAAACGGAGGGTCACGCACTGCTCCCCATTATCCATTAGAGGCCACGATAGCAGCCGTGACAGGAAATCCCTTCCACCCAACAAGTTTGAAAGCATTTACACTAGTCCCCCAGCACTGAGGTCCAGGTTCGAATCTCAGCAGTGCTACCAAGACTGGCACTCTGTCCGGGGAGTACATGCGCTTAGTATTTCTGGGAAACCGGACCCACAATGACCTGACCAGGATAAAGCTGAATAATCTAGCTGTCTGAGAAGTCCAATGTGCTTCTGCCTCTTCACATCATTAACAAATGTGTGTGATTCTTGAGTAACCTGTGCATCGTCGTGTGTACACAGTCTGATCCCGACAATTTTGGAAAACAAAAAACAAAAGTCCATTTTTTTATTAAGAACAGAATTAATTTTATGCAGTTTATCAGTCATTTATTGAGCTGACTTGTTGCCACAGCAGCACGACAAGCTTAAAAGGAGTGTCTACATACTTTTGGTAACTTAAGGCATCTGGCTTGGTCGTTAAATGCTAGTAAAGACGTACACTGATCACAGGTAGGTGTGAGATTTGGTTCGAGTGCACCAAAGGTAAAAATGTACCTGTTTGTATTTGTCCACGTTGACGCCCTCCAGCTGACTGAGCCGGACCAGGTTGGTACCGACGAGGATTCGGAGCTCCTGCCTCTCCTTCTCTCTCTTCTCGCGGTCTCGACTGTGTCCCTGGTGCTGCATTCGCACCCACAGCTTATTCATCTCGGCGAAGTTCAGCAGGACGAAATCGATCGAGTCGTTGATGTCGCCGGTCATCTCCTCTCTGAAAAAAATAGAAGAAAGAAAGAAGCGAGGTTTGTCATTTGGAGCTCAGTGGGTCACTCGGGTTAGTGTGAAAATGATCATTATCAGGACTGGCACAGAAGAAAAGGGGTTTAAGGGTTTGTGCTGTTTCGTTCTCCAAAGCCCCAATCGAGTTCTTTATTAGAGCGAAATAATCAGACAAATGGAATTACTGATTTCATTTAAATGTTTTTTGGCACAAATAGCACAATTCTGTTAAAAACACTTCAATATTACACAACAGAAGGTAGAAAGTGTATTTTTCTTTTATTTCAGCTGGTTCTGGTTCATATAGCAGACCAGTAATACTGCCAAATATACTCTTCTTTTTAATAGGGACACAAATTAACTGATAATTGACAAGCAACAGTCTAGCATCAAAATAAAAAACACATCAACACGTCTTTACACTTCAATTACTGAAAAACAGCTTAACGTAGTGAAGGTGGAATTGACGTAAAAAACAGTATGATGAACCAGGTCAGCTTTAAAACTGAAGCTGGTAGCAAAGAAGCGCTAACCAAACATGCCAATCATGATTAATACAGATTTAGCAGGTATATTAAAACTCTTTCTGACATTATTAGTGTAGTTAAACATTCATACCGGAGCATAATGCAAAATATGTACATTATTTGTACAGAGATCCATGTGTGCAGATTTCAAAAACAGCTCCCGTTTGTTATTGTTATGTTTAATAGTTTTGTTCTTCTTGATTATAATGATATAAATACATAAAAAAATTCAGATTAGAACAGCAGTAATGTTTCTAAACCAACTGCCACATGCACACTGAGAGTGGGTAAGAGTGAGTCTTAAATCAGCAGTCTGAGCTGTTGGAAACTAATTAAAATGACATTTTGTACAGCCAGCAACAATAACTCAGAATTCAGTTAATGAGTTAATTATTGGCACCTCTGGTGGTTTAACAATGCAAAGCACTTATCAGACCCTTGGCTTTTTTATAGATCAGTTTTCATTCTGTGGTTTATTGTGTGGCTGCAAAAGCGTCAGTAAGCTTGGACGTGTGACCACCTTTATTTCTGCTCGTCCGTTTGTCCGTGTTCATGTTTCTTTTAAAACATTAAATGATTAAACCGTTTTTTGTGCCTGATGCTCCAGCAGTTCAAACCCACAATCCTCTGGTCCTAACTGGCTCCTTATGTTGCCTAGAAACGTGACATAGGAAGGAGCTCATTGTCGAAGCTCTTTAATAGCTGATACACGCTGTTCATTGTTAATCAACCTGACATTAACATACTCCTGCAGCTGTTTGTAATGTAGTCACTGCAGACAGATTTAAGCCTTTTTTATTTATTTATTTAGTTGTTTTACGCAGTGCTTACACCTTGGTTATATTCACGGCAGGAAGGGTAGATCATTCTCACGTCAGTCTGTCATCCTTCACAAGTGATTTTGTCAGTCTTTGTTATTGCTGTGAGTTTAATAGAAACAGGTTTTCTGCAGGTATCACAGAGTTGATACTCTTACAAGATGTGAATGCGTTAATCACATGTGTCCAATGCAGCATCTGGTACAGACCACCTGATCAGATTGATTCTCTGGTTAAGTTTTTAATTGGTGTAAAATGTCATCATGATAATTTATTTTCACTCTGTGCATTTTATTCTAATTGCTACATATTAATAAAGCTATATAAGAGATATAAGTGGTTTGGCGTCTGATGGGGGAAGTTTAAAGTCTGTTGTTTGTTCTCCAGCTGTGTTTCTTGCTAATCAATCTTCCTTTTCATTACCAGGAATGCCGTAGTGTCCCGGAATCCAGCAGAATCTAGTGTCGTAGTTCATACATCATTCACTACCTCATTCACGGCCATGAAAATCACATTATGGACCGGGAAATGAGCCTTTTCCTGTGAAATACGCAATTTGCAAGGAAATTCAAAGGTTTGTGTTAGCGATTTAAGGTTTTTATTCACGCGGCGTATAAAATATGAGGCGCAATATGAGGCATCCTGCCAATCCTATGGTAATTAAGTTAATGTATGTGGTGTCGCCAGTCGTGTGCTGACAATGTTTGATGTGTGTGTTCACGTATTGAGAGCATTTTGTCCCTTTGGTGATTCCATCATCAATTTAAAAAGTGTGCTTCTCTACACACGTGATCGTCTCAAAACAACTCACATCACAACATGCGTAATCCATTCTTTAAAAGAAACGTTGGACTCTGACTGCGCCGGTCCAGGTAACATTTACGTTGCCCGCTGTGGTTGGGAATTTGAAGACTACGTTAACACTCCATGTTAACACTGATTAATTTCTTCTCTTTTCCAGCTCACACGCTGAGCAGAGGTTCCCCATCTGCTGGACTCAAATTACTCCACAAAATCATTAAGACTGATTCGGTAATTACAGCAGGCAGTTAGTCGCTTGCTCAAGCATATTCGCTGAAATTAGAAATTAGCGTTCGTAGGCACTTCAAGCTGAAGGACTTTTCCACAGTTTTAACTTTACAGCAGTGGATTTAATTCTGCTCACAGGACAGGTGTCATTTCTTACAGAAAGAGCTCAGACTGAGATGAATAGAAGAATTAAGGTGCTCAGAATGATAAAAACTACGTTTTTTAGCTCTGTTTAGTCATTAGACGGTCCAGATGTCAGCAGCGGTATTAGGATGTGCATGAAATCAAGCATACTGAAGAGCTCTGTGGCATTCAGTAATCGTCTGCCCCGCTTTACACAAGAGCTGCCCTGGTCAACTCTAAGTGCTGTTATTATGGTGTGGGACAACATTAGTTCCTTAGCTACACAAGAGTAGACCACTCAAGCTCACACAATGAGGCCGCATATAAAAATAATTACGTAAGATATAATATATTGGTTTTTTTGTGTTTTTGCTGTGTTTATGTCCATGTTTATTCGGTCTCTTTTTGCTCTTAGCTTAAACCGGCTGTACAGAACTTAGAAACATTGATGGAGATGAAGTGCTGGACAGCTTTTGATTACTTGGATTCGTTTTTAACCAGCAGTCAAAAATATGAGACTGATTGACAGAAGGAACTGGAAAAGATCTTCATATATAAAAATTTAGTTCTGGCAAAGACGTTATATCTGAAGCCCAGGTAACCAAACTGGGTTCCTTCCCACTACCCAAAAACAAGAAGTGGATTAGATCCTATAAATCGCCCCTAGGTTTAATTGAGCGCAGACGCCCTCAGAAAAATTAGAATTCTTTTTCGGCATAGCCCCGAGACCCCCTTGCACGTCCAGAAGTTGTTGGTTGATGAACAGGTTGTGAGTCCCTGCTCTAAACTCTGGGTTGTGACCCTTGGGTGGGTCGTGAGCCAAAAAAATGGGTTGCAGAGAAAAATAATAATAATTAAATAAACAAATTTTAACAGGCACAAACACAAAGTGAACTTGTACATGAACGCCCCCTTGTGGAGGTTTTACGTTACATATTGTAAACCACAGTGGGACCAGATTGGTAACGTTTCCTCAATGAAGTATAATTAATTTTTGTGTTTTGTTGTGATGCATGGTTTGTGTTGCCTGGGTCACGGTGCAGTGGCAGGACTTACTCGGCCTGTTCTCCATCATCAGGCAGGATGTTGCGCGTGCACTGCAGCAGGTAGTTCCTGAGGAACAGTCCTCTCAGAGGGTGCTGGACCCCACGACACATCTCCACCAGGTCCTTCAGAATATCCTTCCTGGACTGAGGGAACGAGCGCACGTACACCACGCCCACCGTTATCAACAGGTACCTAGAACAGGAGAAGAGGACGTGTTACAGAGCTGACCGATGTGGGACTGAAGGGCGGAGGCGCAGATGGACGGTGTTTTCCGACAAATAAGATACCCGGAACGGTGAAATGTAAACTACGTGGGGTATTTACATTACAGAGCCGGGGGCACTGGGGCTTTTAGTGCAGGGAGACTAGATGAGTTTTCGATAAGTCGGTCTCTGAACAGAGATGAGTATGGAAAACTACAAATCTGTACGCTCAGCTTCCTTAATGTCTCTGTGTCCACGTTCTGAAACGGATGGCTCTTTGTCCAGTACAACAAACACTATGTGGACATCTGACCATAATAGCCCCCGTGCCTCCCTGTCTATTTAGTTTAGTAACACAAATAGAAGCAAAACATTCAATTCCAAAACTAATGTCTCCGTTCTAATGCTTAAAACATTCTATTATATTTAACTCTCAGGGTTTTATTCTGGTCAGGGTTGCGGTGGGACCGGTTCCAGCGGGAAACACTGGGTGCAATGCAGCGATACCCCAGACAGAACCTTTTAGCTGCTGTTTAAAGGTCACCACAGCATTTCATTCGTCTTTATCTTCTCCTCTATGGTTCTATCTCGTCTCCTGTTCAGCCCAACAGTAGCATCGTTTCCACCGTCGCCCTGCCGGTCATGGGCAACCTTCCCTATTTATCTGGGCTTGAGACCCGGACCTGAGAGTGCACCCCCTGTTAACATCTACAGTCTCTAATTAGAACCACATAAACAGTTATTACCCAATAGTAACAATAGTAGTGTTTAAGAGTAAACAGAGCCTGGTAGCTCTGCAGAGGATCACTTGTCGTACTTACAGTCTAGGGATGATGTTCCCAGCGTACTGAACGAGCTCATAGAGGTCGGCCACTTTGCGTCCTTTGGCGAACTCGTCGGTCAGGTAGACCTCCAGGTAGTGCAGCTCATCTGAAATGGCCATGTCTGTACAGAGAGAGGAGGAAGATACCACACAGATATCAGACTAAATAAACAGTGGGTACAATACTGAGCTAGTTAGCAAGCTAATGGAACATGACAGCCATGGATATTAACTTGCAGAAGCATTTGATTTGATTTATTGGTGTCGGCATGGCAATAAATAAATAGGCAGTATTATGTGTATTGAATGACTTACAGAGTTCGTAGTAGCTTTTGGGTGAAAGCATGGACGTTCTCAGTTCCCCCAGCATGTTTGAGGCATGTTTCAGGGCGTCCATCAGCTTGTTCTTGTCCTGCAAGGTTGCAAAAACAGAAGTCAAAGATCGAGCTCTGAAAGTAATTAGCTGAGCAGCAAATGAAGAACGGTGGGATCATATTAAGAAAGTAATTTATGAGTGATTACTGAACGGTCTGTGCCATTAAAATTCTGACCAATAACCACGTGAGGGTTATACAATCACAGTGATGCATTCTCATTACGTCCCATTACTTATAAATGACTTTTCATTGAAAGCCCGTACAGGCTATTAAAGAATGAAATGAACAGACCGCGTCGCTCCTATGAAATGTCTTATGATGCTTGGATAATTCTGGCATCCGCAGGAGGTCATTTGCTTTTTAGGCAAAGTAACATTTAAACTTCATTACAATCATTTAATGGTAAATTCTGGTTACAGGTGGTACAGCGAAACTTCTACTGACTTGTGAAGCATCTCACAGCCTGCACAAACGCAGCATTAACAAGACAGCGTGTCACCTAGATCATGAACACTGAAAAAAAGAATCTGCTTTAAAGTCACCTGCTGTGAACTGTACAGTGAAGAAGCCGTGTGACCCAAACACCTTCACCTGGTCATTTTCACATAATTTAAGATGATTATGCTTCCAAAAAGTGCCCTGACAAAGGATTATATCCACAGCTTCATTCCGGTCAGGGTCGCGGCAGGTCCGATTTCACTGGAATACACTGGGCGCAAGGCAGGAAAACCTTGTACAGGGCATCAATCCATCACAGGGCTTCACCCACTTCATTTCAATAATTTCCTTCGGGATAAATAAAGTATCTATCTATCCATCCATACATCTATCCCTTAACAGACACAACCTATAAAGTCTGTGTAGTAGCCTGGTTCACCTCTAGAGCTTTATCCATAACTGAGCGTCATTTATTGAAAAAAAGACAGATTTCCTTCCTAAGCACAAAGAATTAAAAACGTACATTCAAAACTATCAAAGCTGTTCTGAAGTCCAAGGCTTTTAGACATATTCTTCAAAGGCTTTCTGAAATAACTTTAAATGAACTGATCCTGCTGTAGCTGCCAGTGTTGCCCTCTTTCCCTGATGTTTCGGTTTAATGTGAAAGTCGTACAGCAAATGAAGTCAACAGAAGGTTTAGACGAACCGACTCACCAGACACCGTTTCATTTGGAAGGACTGCACTTTGACGGCCTGGACGGCCTCATCCAGCAACTTCTCCTGCTCATCCTGGGGTGACTGCTGAGTGGTCGGCTAGGAAAGAGAGGAGAGGAGAGACGGTCAGTGCACACGAGTTGAAATAGGGAGTTAAACTGAGTAAATAAATGTAAAATGCTGTACATGCATTAATACAGAATATGCATAATAATTTTGGTTTAAATGAATGTTATACCCAGTTATTTACTTTAAATACTTTGTGACTTTCACAACCATTGATCAGCTTTTACTGACGTCAATCTAATACTACGTAATAAGTAAAGTTCTGCTTGTCCTGTCTATTCTCTGTGAGTCGTTATTTGGATTTACATTTACAGCATTTAGCAGTCACTTATCCACAAGTGTGACCAAATACAATTTGAGCAACTGAGGGTTAAGGGTCTTGCCCAACAGTGGCAACAACCGTGGCAACCTTCTGCTTCCTAGTTCAGTACTTTAACCGCTGAGCTACCACTGCCCTATGGATAGCAACCTGAGTAAAATTTATAGTTTAGGAATTTATTTACCAGTGCAGTATTACTGTTTTGCCTATTCTGCCAGTCTCTGCAAATCACATATGCAGTATTAGGACATTTCGCTGTATAACACTTGAATTTAAGAGATGTATTTAAGCCCAGAAGTTCACATAAAACATAAATAGGTAAAATTTTGTGTGTGTTATTAATTAGAGTAGGGTTCACAAGCTTTTATTGCAAATGAAGCATAGGGCTGCCTTATGGGTGGCACGGTGGCTCACAGCAAGAAGGTCCGGGTCCTTTCTGTGTGGTGTTTGCATGTTCTCCCCGTGTCTGTGTGGGTTTCCTCCAGGAACTCTGGTTTCTTCCCACAGTACAAAGACGTGCGGGTGAGGTGAAGTGGAGATACTAACTCGTCCATGACTGTGTTGATATTAAACCTGAACTTGTGTAATCAGTAACTACCTGTCCTGTCATGAATGTAAACAAAGTGTGTGGAGCAGCTGGAGCCTAAAGGTTAAGGTACTGGACTAGTAATCAAAAGGTCGCTGGTTCAAGCCCCATCACTGCCAGGTTGCCACTGTTGGGCCCTTGAGCAAGGCCCTTAACCCTCAATTGCTTGGACTGTCACACTACTGTAAGTCACTTTGGATAAAAGCGTTTGCTAAATGCCGAAAATGTAAATGTAAAACATGACGCTAAATTCCTAATAAATAAATAAATGCTATATAAAATATTTCTGCCTGATGAATGAGACATGACAGTTAGCCACTGCAGCACTGACAGTTATGTAGCTTAGCTTCAATTAGCCAGTATGTTGATACGTTCTCACCTGCTTATTATATTTAATTATATTTAACACACAGTTACGCTGCATTCCGATGTAAATAAAACTATGATTTAATTGTATTTATTGCAGTGCATGTTAATCCAGTACTGACAGATAAAGACTGTTTACAGCTACATATGTACAATGCTAACATCGTTATGCTAGCATATTAGCCAGAGGTAGCACAGTGCAAAAAAAGCACAACAGAACATCCTCACAGAAAGTGCAAATACACAGAGAATCACCTAATAACTCAATATGTCCTAAATATGAATGAGTGAATGAGAATAAGAGATATTAATGTAGGTAAACAGAGGGAGTGTTCGCTTAGCTGCTCAGGCCGTTAACCGCTGCCTGCTGACCGGGGTGAGGAAGCGAGCTAACGTTAGCACAACCGCGGCTGACATGTTTACTGTGTTTACTGTGTTCCGTTCAGCAGAGTTATGCAGTTTAATTGGGTAAAATCACAGTAACAGCGCGTTTACTCACCATGATGAATGAGTGAATAACAGGAATCACCCAACACTCCTCAAACTCCGCTCTGTCATGTGACCGATACAGACCCGTTCAGTCAGCAAGCCAGGAGCCCGCTGATTGGATGAACCGTCTCTGCTATCAGGGATCTGATTGGCTACATAGTGTAACCTAAGACTGATGGACTGACTAATAATAATAATAATAATCATCATCATCATAATAATGATAATGATAATGATGATGATAATGATAATGATAATGATAATAATGACGATAATCATAATCATAATAATCATAATCATAATCATAATCATAATCATAATCATAATCATAATAATAATCATAATAATCATAATCACAATAATCATAATCACAATAATCATAATCATAATAATAATAATCATAATCATAATAATAATCATAATAATCATAATAATAATCATAATAATCATAATAATCATAATAATCATAATAGTAATCATAATAGTAATCATAATAATAATAATAATAATAATAATAATAATGTTTTTTATTAATAATGAATAAATACTATTGTAATATTATTGTTTGAATTTTTTTTTTTAATTATTATTTTCATTGTAGTTACAGTATATAGCATATTGTAATTATACTATTAAAAGTAATAGTAATTTGTTGTTGTTATTTTATTAATATTATTATACAATTATATATTCTTTATACATATATACTGTTGGGCCCTTGAGCAAGGCCCTTAACCCTCAATTGCTTAGATTGTATACTGTAAGTCGCTTTGGATAAAAGCGTCTGCTAAATGCCGAAAATGTAAATATATACGGTCCGGGTCCTTTCTGTGTGGAGTTTGCATGTTCTCCCCGTGTCTGTGTGGTTTCCTCCGGGTACTCCGGTTTCCTCCCACAGTCCAAAGACGTGCAAGTGTGAGGTCTGAATTGTCCCTGACTGTGTTTGACATTAAACTTGTGAACTGATGAATCTTGTGTAACCAGTAACTACTATTTCTGTCATAAATGTAACCAAAGTGTAAAAAACACGATGTTAAGGCACCCAGGTGGTGCAGCGGGATATTCCGCTAGCATACCAACGCCGAGATTCTGAACTCCTCGGTTCGAAACTCCGCGTTGCCACCGGTCGGCTGGGCACCATCTGGCGGGCACAATTGGCAGTACATGCAGCAGATACTGATTGGCCACCGTATCTGCTAGGGCGGGACAACCGGACTATGTGTGGGTGGGTGGGTCTTCATACGCTGTGTAAGGACCCTGATTGGTGGAAGAGACGCCTGTGCAGAATGCAGGGGTGAGAAGAGGAGGCCTGTACACGTGTTGGAAGAGGCGTGTACAGCGACGTGCTCTCCTCGGATGCAATCTGGTATCTCTCAGCAGCAGAAGACAAAATGAGTTGCTAAATCGGGAGAAAAGGCATTAAAAAAGAAAAAAAAACACATATTATTACATATTATAATTATTACTTTTCATTTACGGCATTTAGCAGACGCTTTTATCCAAACGACTTACAGTTGTGACAGTATACAATTTAAGCAATTGAGGGTCAAGGGGCCAACAGTGGCAACCTGGCAGTGGTGGGGTTTGAACCAGTGACCTTCTGATTACTGGACCAGTACCTTAACCACTAGGCTACAGCTGCCCTGCCAATTATTATTACTATTACTATTATTATTATTATTATTATTATTATTATTATTATTATTATTATTATTATTATTATTATTATTATTATTATTATTATTATTATCATTACTACAATTGCATATTATAATGTATTATAAGCCTAATGTATTTGCACACATACAAAATTTAATATTTATAAATACACATATGTATTTATAAATGTACATTACTTATGCCGAGTGTAATTTTTTAACTTTTTTATTTTTAAGAGTGTAAATAATTGTTTGTGATTTTTACTGCTACTATTGTTTCTCTACTGCTGCTACTACCTCTACTGGAGAGATACCATACAAAATCTCATTGTTTCTGTGTATAGTGACGATAAAGATTCTATTCTATTCTAATCTATTCTATTCTATTCTAATCATACACTACCCAAATAAATCGAGAAATCCCTTTAAAATAAAAACACAGTGCCTACGTCATTGGTCAGTTCGAGCTCCACCAATCAGAGAGAGAGGGCGTGGTCTTGCAGCCAAATTTCCCGCGAAAACATCTGTGTTGAAGTTCTTCGGTGTGAGCGGCGGTTTTAACACAGTCAGGATGGACCGGGAACTCTTTCGAAAACTTGCGTCTAAAATGGGAATAACATCAGATAAAGTTCTGAGGTATTAAATTATAATACTGTGTAGATTTATTCTGACATTTAAGATAAAAGGGAAATGTACACCGAACCCACCCGTTTTGCCTCCTTTGTTTTGATTGGTTACTAGTCTGTGTGGCTTGTTCTGATTGGACAAGTGCTTGTCAGTATTACAGAGTAGCCAATCGCAGGAATCCGTCACTACAAGCCCAGCCTACAGAACCAGAACTCCGGTGTTTTCTAAATAAATGTCAGGAAAATAAAAACTACTGTTCGGTAATGAAGTGAATTATTCTCTGTGTTGTGTTACAGCCAGGCGGATGAGTACATGCGGTTATCTCAGGTGAGATGTACCAGTCTCGGTAGTGCCACAGCCACCAGTAAAGCCATTATTTGTCTGGAACTGGCAGCAATAGCCATGAAGCTTCCTGTGGACAAGGTGAGTCAGAAGATCTGATATTTATATAAACAGTACTGAAATAGTATTTTAGGTTAAGGGCCTTGCTCAAGGGCCCAACAGTGGCAACCTAACAGTGGTGGGGCTTGAACCAGCCACCTTTCGATTACTAGTCCAGTACCAAAACCACTAGGCTACAACGACCTGTAAATATTTATCACAAAGACAATGCCAAGTGGTTCAGACATGTCTGATTTTTAGAAGAATCACAAATGTAAACATGTAGGAACATTTGTGCCATATCTCATTGTTTTCCTCACACAAGAATAATATTTGTAGAAGGGCGACTGACCTTGTCACGGCACCACAAAGGTCACTTTGGTTCTTCATCATAATTTAACATCATTCCCTAGCACATAAAGAGGAGTGCCTGTGTATAGTGACAATAAAGATTCTATTCTTCTTATTGGTGGAACCACATGTAAACTGATGGACACGTTTTGTTTATTAATTAATATGACTTTAAAGCATGTTTAATTATTTTAGAAAACTACTGTCCATATCCATATGTAAATACTAACAATAATACATAAACACTCCAGTTCATTGGGAACACCTTTTTATCAAGTGCATCTCATTTGTCACTGTGCAGAATCTGGACACAGTACGTCTGTTCAATTAGATTTTATTTTGAACTGAATCATAATGTAGGAGTTCGCCATTAAACTATCGGGACTGAATAAGAAGATCTATCAGAGCAGTTTGAAGTCTATGGAGTGCATGCTGGGATTGCAGAGCAGTCTGGGACTGAGAGATCTGGCAGTGCAGTACGGCTGCATGGAGGCAGTAAATGCGGCGTCTCAGATCCTTGAACGGTAAGCACGGCTTGATGGATAATTCAGCTATCAGGTTGGGTCTGTTTTCAAACTGTTTCCTTCTATAGAATAAGAATGTGCAAATGAGTGCTGCTTTGTTTTCACTTTACAATTAATCGGGCGACACATTTTAGTCAAAGCTGTTTGCTGATTGGCTAGAAAGAAACAGTAGTGTTTTGTTTAAATTCCTTCATCTACCCACAATGACTTCTGTTTTACCTGCAGACCTGAACTGTGTTAGTAAAGTTTAACAAACATACTATTTGATGTCTGCCCCCAGGATCACATTGCTTCCACATGAATTTGCTTATATTTAAACCTCAAACCAGCATTTATTAAGTAGACCACAAGCTGGTTCTCAGCATCACAAACCAGGCTCGTAGTTTAAAAGCACCTACTCCAGTTTAGAAAAGAAGCAGAAATGTTTAAACATATAACCTTGTTAAAGTGTCACAGCAAGTAGGTCGGTCTAATGTGACAAAAGAGGATCTTCCATTTGCACACATGCAGGACCTATGGCTGTTCTACTACAGACATGCATGTTATTATTCCTGGAATATTTATGCACAAGTTTATAGATTTTGCACTTAAGCACTAAGGTTAAAGTAGAAAGTGAATAAGGAAAATGGCACTAACATCTTGCTTTTGTATTGTAGGTATGAGAGCAGTCTACCTGCAGCTCAGCGACAAGATCTTGATTTGTCGAAACCTCTCTTTACCACTGCTGCTCTGTTCACCGCATGCAAGTGAGTTTTCTTGTATAGGTTTTATATACACTCATATGCAACAGTACTGCACTAATCAAGTCCAAGTGTGTCTAATCTACTTGAACCTACATACATACAATGTAATTGGATTAATTGCTTGATTGAGTCACTACAAGACAATTACACAGATGTATGTCTTGTTTTTTTTTTGTCTTATGTTAAATTTAGTTTAAATATCTGAATGAGTTGAACATGTGAAATAACAGAAGCAATCAGGAGGGGCACAGACATGTCTGACGTTTGTTTTGAAGGTGCATGAAAATCCGAGTTGACAAGAAACTGGCATCCTCCTCCGGAACAAAGAAGTCCGTGTTCGACAGGCTGTGCGCTCAGCTTCAGAAGTTCGGCCAGGAGATTTGCAGTGAGTGTGAATAAGAACCTTTAAAAAAAAAATTTAAGAGAGCGGCTTTCCAGCAGGCAGGGTACAAACTGAGGGTGGTTCATAAAGTGCTAGAATTCAAATGAACTTGCGTCATGAGATGTGTACTGTGGTTGGTATTGACGCACAACAGTTCGATATGGTGCTAAGAATAGCCACTGTAGCTGAGCGTTCGAATACATTTATTCTAATTAAACTGTTTATATCTATGTATTAAGGCATTTGCGTGCACACACTTACTCATTTTTTGCCAATGCTTTTGTCCTGGTCAGGGTCATGGTGGATCTGGTCACCCCAGAAACACTGAGCACAATGCAGGAATACACCTGGACATAGCCTGTCATGTCTGTGTAGGTGTCTGAGAGCACAGTTTATATTCCCCCTATGCAATTTGCATGTAGTTTTAAACCACAGAGGAAAGACAACAAGTACACACGCCTGAAACCATAAAGAAACTCTTACACAAGACAACAGAAGAACCGTTTTAACCGACCTTGCAGCCATAAAAAATAAAATTGAAAATATAAAGTCAAGATAAAATAGACAGAAACATGATACCTGTTTTGCCATTAAATGACACGTGTTAAATATGGCATTATACGTTTAAGACACACCTTTAACCGTCAATTTTAAAACAGATTGGCTACAAGTGGTTTACTTTAATCCGACTGAGTATCTGATGCCTGTCTGATTATTGACATTATTAGTAGGCTGCATGTAAACAAAACTACAGAGGCCGACAGTTCGATTAGAGCCTATCGTAACGAAGTGCAGATCCTGGACCTTTGTGGTTATTTTTGTAAACTCATGAACACATGGCTGTTAGTGCAGCACACTCACTTGAAATTTGCAGGCACATTCACAAATCTTTCTATTAGATGAGGCTGCTTCTGTGAAGGGACAAGTCAAAACCGTACAGAAGAGACAGAAGACGCTCACTGAGACCCTGCAGGAGAAAGCGGAAGGTGAGAACAAAGCTTACTAATTTACCCCAAAAACGTTCTAAATTCTGCATGGTAATTAATGGTAAAAAAAATCAAACCCACTATAAAAAGTTTCCAGCACTAATGAGATCTCGAGTTTGAATCCCAGCCGGTGCTATCGACCTTGCTGGCTATCCAAAAGGCATGATTGGCCTTGCCTGGGTGGGGAGGGGGTTTGTTAAATCTGTTAAATTTATACAAAAATAACAGCCCTCTGCTGTCCAGTTAAAGTAACTACATTAGTGATGGATAATTTGTGTAGTGCTTAGGGTCGCACCCTGTGCAACTCACCATCACTGCTGAAAAGATACAGCGGATGACTGCACACTTTATTGGAAGGGAAGCATGATGGTGTCAACTCTTCTTGGCCATCGTGGGGGGTTCTGAAAGTGGTTAGAATGTACTACCACCATATTTGGTGGGGATGGGTGGTGCATATTGTTTTGTATCTAATGATTTTTTATAAATCCACATGTTCAGAACTAAAGGAGAGGAGAATAGTAGTGACATTCTCCTTCTAGGAGAAAAATTTGGCTTGGACCAGTTTGGTACCCATGACACATTAAAAAAAGAACTAAATGACTAAAAACCTTCACAAAAATCAGAGAAACCTGAAGATTATGTACTACCGTACAGCACAATGCTTCATTCTGGTTTCTTGAATGTTTAAAGGTGCAGTTTTGTTTCTAAAGTGAGTATCCATGAATGAATGTACCTTTAGAAATTGACTGAATTAAACTGAGAACAAAGATCCTCAGAGAAAGGAAGGATCCCGGCTCGTCCCTGCTCTGTAGCGCAACACAGAATTCAGTGGTATGAGGTGGTAAATTGAAAGCACGTTTTTTTTTCGTTTCTGTTTTCAGATGATGGCTTGCCAATGTCTCCTAAGCAACAGCGAGAGCTGGCACAGAGGGATGAGGAGTGCGAGGAGGATACCAAGCAAAATTACGAGGAGTGGAAGAGAAAAATACTGGAGAATGCGCTTAAGGCAAAGGGAAATAGTTCATAGCTGCATATGATAGCAGTATTTTAGTTTTATTTATTTATTTCGTTTTTTTCCTTTAACCATTTTTAGTGTTTTTGAATGAAAGTTAATTAGTGACGAGGCTTATTTTACATTCTGCAGTAAGAACCAGAGCATGAAAGCCCTTATTGTGGCATTGTTCTTGTTCTTAAAAAGACTGAGCTGCTTTTAATCATGTAATTTCATTCGACCATCATAGTCACTCAGTCTGTCGTTATAAATGTGAAGATTTCTTTTCAATTTAAAGGCTTTTTTAATTATCTCAGATCACATGAACAGTTAAGGGACACAAACTAAACGTGTGTATTATTTCTAAGCTCAATCCTGTAGCAATTGTGTTCACGTGCTGTCATTAATAAAGATGAAACTGATGTTTTCTTGTTGTTTTTTTAACCAAAACATGAACATGATCTATAGCCCAGTAATTCCAGAAAAAACATACCCACTGTGACCTTGACCAAGATAAAGCTGTGATACAACATGCCCATGAAATGAATGATTTGTAAGATGCTTTTAACTGATTGACTTAAGAGGCTCGAGTTTAAGATGCATTTACATCATACATTTACATTTTCAGCACTAGTACAGTGACTGTATACAGTCTGAGCAATTGAGGGTTAAGGGCCTTGCTCAAGGGCCCAACCTGGCAGTGGGGGGGCTTGAACCAGCGACCTTCTGATTACTAGTTCAGTACCTTAACCGCTAGGCTACAACTGCCCTTGCTTTATGGATCTGGCTTGTTGGTTTCCCACTACAAGAGAAGCCACTGGTACTGTAGTAGAGTTCTGCACCAATTACACTGTGCATTCTTGTTTTTAAACTACATTCAGTAATTGTACCCCTAGAAGTGTACCTCTATGGTCTGAACAGGCCCCTTCAGTGTATATTGTGTATTGTAGATAAACTGGGGCATGTTTCTGTTATTTTTACAGTTTTTACTGTTATTATAATTGAGGTGTAGGTTTAAACTAATTTGAGGCTGCTCAGGCAGTGGTAGCTCATTGCTTAAGGTACTGGCCTAGTAATCAAAAGGTTGCTGGTACAATCCCCACTACTAGACCCCTGAGCAAGGCTCTTAATGTGATCCTGAAAGTGGCCAAAACGCCTCGTGTTGGATGAATACCAGGCACGGCCAACTGGGAGGAGGCCCTGTGGGGGACCCAGGACCCACTTGTCTGGGAACGCCTGGAGATCCCACCCGAGGAGCTGCAAATATAGAGACGCCTGGGCTTCTTTGCTTGCCGTGTTACCTCTGCGACCCTGAAATCGATACGCTGAGATGATATTGTAATTTATTGTAGTATATATTCTGTGGTTTTGTCCAAAGCCTGGGTCATTTCAGTGTTGAGTTTGTACACACTGCATGAGTTTCCTCTGGGTGTTCTGGTTTCCTTAAGGTACTGGCCTAGTAATCAGAAGATTGCTGGTACAATCCCCACTACTGGGTTCCTGAGCAAAGCCCTTAACCCTCAATAGCTTGCATGGTATTTGGTCATAACGTCTGCTAAATGCTGTGAATGTAAAAGTGCAGGAGTTCATATAGAGTTTTAATACTTGGGTGGATGATTTAAAGTTTCGGGGGTGCATGAGTGCACTGCTTTTCTACCTTAATTTGAAATAAGTATTAGTGCACCAGTGTGTGTAAAATTCTAAAGGCATGTGTCACCAGAATGACATCTTTGGGAAACTCATTAGTTGGAAAGCTGATGCTTCCTTCTCTCGACTACTTTTCAGTTCAGAAAAACTTCAACTGTCAGAGACGTCTACACCGATTTATTGCAAAGCTGAACAAGTGAATTATAGGAAGAAGAAAAATCCCTTGGCTGAATATTGCTGTTAAGTTTTAAACCTTCTTGCAGAAATAAATCACTGATATGAAACATTGGTATGAGGCAGCAAGAGTCCATGAAATCCTTCACAGAAGGAAGAATAAGTTTTTTACATGACTATTTGCGATGTCCAGCAGCAAACACCACACACTCCTGAAGGAACAGCGTGGTGAAAACATGGCATTTCTGCAGTATTTACAACGTATTTTAACACACAAGTATTAATTGACACCAAATCTTAAAACATCGTCATAAATTATTACATTTTGCTAACAGTTTATTTACATTGCAGCAAAGCAAATCATTTTAGTTTTGTATTATTTTAAAGCAGTAGGCAACAACTAAATGCGGATCAGCACCTCCAAGTCTGAGGCCATGGTTTTCTCCCAGTAAAGGGAGATCAAGTATCTGGGGGTCTTGTTCACCAGTGATGGGATGAAGGATTGTGAGATCGATTGTAGGTTAGGTGCAGTGTGGGCAGTAATCCAGTCGCTGTACAAGAACATAGTGATAAAGAAGGAGCTGAACCATAAAGCAGAGCTCTGAATTTACCTGTCATTCTATGTACCCACCTACACCTATGGTCGTGGTCATGAGCTTTGGGTAATGACCGAAAGAATGTGATGAACGTGGCCAAAATGAGCTTTTTTTGGAGGGTTGCTGGGTGTTCTTTCCATGACTGAATGTGCGATATGGGAGGAGCTTGGAGTAGAACTGGTGCTATTTCCCGTGGAGAAAAGCCTTTTAAGGTGGTTCGGGTATATAATAAGGATGCCTTCCGGACACCTCATGTTGGAGGTATATCAAACACAGCCAACTGGGAGGAGGCCCAGTAATAGACCCAGGACCCACTGGCCTGGGAACACCTGGGAATCCCACCTGGGCTTCTTTGCTTGCCCTGTTACCTCTGCGACCCTGAAATCAATAAGCTGAGATGATGATGATGATGAAAAGCTAAATTATTTAATGCAATATATGCTATGGTATTGTCCAAAGCCTGGGCCAGGGCAAGGCAAGAAGGGCCCGGGTATGGGGTGTTACCTGCCTTTCGACCAGTGAATCAGACCCACAGCGACCCTGACCAGGATAAAGCGGCAGTAAAACAGACAATATATTAATGCATTAATGAATGAATGAAGGTCCGAAGGCTCTGAAGGCTGAAGCTAATATTGAAATATTTACCACTGTGTTAGAAATTCAGTTGTTGTTTTAGTCAATAATATTCATTTTGGTGATTACTTTATAAATACACTGTTTGAATAAGTACTCCTATTTAAAGTGTGTATGAACAGTTATTAGGACTAAGTACACTGTCTCTCAGTATTTACCTTCTAAGAAACATGAACCCAGATATCCATACACTAAAATATATCTGAACTTACATTTTGCTGGGGCACTGACCTAGCTGATAACTCTGCATGCACTTCACCCTGGACATCTAAACCTGTTGGTAAAAGAAGCAATTTGCTTTCCTGCAGTGTAAATGTACAATAAAATATTTAAGCTACACCCATAACCAAATATTATTTGTAATCACTCACTACAACAACAACTGGAAACACTTCCACTGGGCACATTTTAGTAGTGCCATGTTGACTGTCCATTTATCTACAGAAGCTCAGTAGGCGTGATATAGGAAAGTCCGTTTTCTTTTCCTTTTTCATCACAATGTGCTGATGGATCTGTTCTGCTGGAATCTCCTCAACCTGTTGGCCGCTGCCACAGCATAGAAGTGCTTCTGCAAAAGTAAAAATGAGGGCAAATGACTACAGTATTCATGTCTCACACACAATCTCCAAAAATCTGAATCTGTCTGAATACCTAGTGAGCTGCTTTGCTGCCTACTGATCACCTGGCTCAGTAGAGAGCATTCTAATAAGACATGGAACTTATAAGGCAGATTATTTAGACGCTCTACTTAGACAGAGATTACTCCGAATACGTCACCGCAGTTTTAGCTTAACACAGTTAGCCTCAGGTCGTTCAAACCTACGAGCTGAGGCGGCACAACCCGCTAGCACGAAAACGGTTAAACTGTCCCTGGCGAGCCCCGATTTACAAATAAACGACACTTAGACAATAAACGACAATTTATTCACATTTGAAAAGAACTCTGTTGGTTGCTCTGTATTCGTCCGCCACATTTGAAATCTTTGGTTAGAAAAGTCGTGCCGCACTGAATGCTGGGATTGCCTTCAGCACTGAGGAGGCGTCGGACGCTCCCTAGTTATTCAGTCGGATAATCACTCAGAATTAAGGTGCCTCAGTAGGAATTGTGAATACATTTCAATGCACTGTAGAAAGCAGTTGTAGCAGATAAACAAACAAATCTGTGTATATACCATGACTTTGACGCTTACACATAACCACACATGCTATATGACGCAAACGGCGTACCTTCCACTGCCGATGAGCTGCTAGGTAGCGTTGGAGTCTCATTTGGGACTTGAGACGGACCTTCTGTCTCTTCGCTTTTTCCTCCAGGTTATTCAACCAGCTATGTTTCGTACAGCCTGATGCACTTAGCCGACTACTGCAGCACACACACACACACACACACACACGCACACACGGTTTACTGACTCAAAGGCAGATGTTAGAAGTGAAAAATATCTCATAAATAAACATCTATACAAGGAAATACAATTCGTGTTGTGTAAATGAAGGTCTGTGATGTATGCATGAACTAAACAGATACACTATATGGTATACAGTATGCAGACACTTGATTCTAATTACTGAGTTCTGTTGTTTAGTCACACTGATGTACTGATGTGAACAAAGCAGATGCTCTGAGTGTCCAAAATACAATAAACATATTCTGAACTGTGTGAAGTGAGTTTGAAAGTCTTAATCCTATGTGTATATCGACCTTTGATCTCATCTGTAGTATACATGAATAAATAAATACATTAATGAATGTGGATGAATGGGTTAATGCTATGAACATAGAGCGTAAGTAAACACTGTAGGGGTAATCAAGTGACAGCACTAATTAGACCAGCAGATTTTCTAATATGGCACCAATTAGGCCATGAAAATCAAAGTGGGCATCTCACATAAATGCCCGCTCTGTTTAATTAGCATGTGTGGTGGTTTTTAAGAAGCCCTAAGCTGCTAAATATGGATATGCTATTAGCAGTGAATAGCTAAAAGCTTGAGTGACCCGTTACAGAAACTAATTTGTGATTACACATGTACATTGTTAAAACAGATCTGTTACAGATAACACACCATCTCTAATAAAAATGTATTGGGTACTGATACTGGATGGCTGATTCTCTTACTTTGGAGTACATTTTTAGTACAACTTTCAGGTCTATAGTTGTTAACCAACCACATTCATTTACTTTCAGCAACTGTGAGGTGGCAGAGATAACGATGCTGCAATTCTGGTTGGGAGTGACGAGGATGAACAAGATTAGACGGAGTTTATTAGAGGGGCGGCACAGGTAGGATGCTTTGGAGACAAATTTAGGGAGGCCAGATTGAGATGGTTTGGGCATGTGCAGATGAGTGATGAGAGGGTGCTGAGGAGAAGAGGAAAGCCAAAGACGAGGTTTATGGATGCAGTGAGAGATGAGGCAGGATAGAGACCAACGGTTTGCAGCGGCAACCCTTAACGAAAGCAGCTGAAGCAAGAAGAGGAGGCAGAAGTTTTATTTGGTCAGGTTTACAATTTAAGACCCTAAGATTTTGATTCTAGGTACGGCCATGGGGGACACACAATTCAATCCAGGCTATCAACAGATTCCAAACCATATTGCTATTTATATGGAAATTTTTAACTGAAATCTGCTTCCTCTATTTTGGATGCAAATATTAAAGGTCATCACAGGTTTGATCCTCCCTTATAGATACAATCTGTGTGGAGCTTAGCATGTTTCTCAGTGTACTTTGGTTTTGTTTGACCACCCTCCACCCCATCCAACACTACCCAAAACATGCTAGGTGAATTAGCAATTCTAAATAGCTCCTAGCTGTAAACCAGTGAGTGTTTGATGCCTTGAGACAATAATTATCCTGCCTTGCTACGCTGGGTTTTAAAGACCCTGACAAGGATAAACGGTTCCTGAAATGTGAGTGAAAATAAATGCATGAATAAATGAAGAGGATATGTGAATGTTGTCATTGGCATGTTTGTGTATACTTGTACTGTATATGCTGGTATTTTTAATGAGGTTAAATGGCTATTTTAGCATCCAGTGCATTTAAAGTGTTTATCATTATACGTTTATTGCTACACTTCTATGTATCTTTTAAAATGAGTTGCAAATGCATTAATCCTCAGTCTGCTTTCCAGTTCTTGTATATGAATATTTTTAATGGCCAGGTGGATGAATACATTTCCACCACCATCATTACTGTTTAATTGCCCGTGGATATTTTACTTTTTAATTTTTGGCCTAAAACTTTTCCAACTTAGAATTCAGTGTCTCCTGCAGCAGGAGTGATTCACCACACTCTCTACGATAATCAAAAGTGGGTGCTAACAGAAAAAGGCTCTAAACTGTCTGCTATACAAAGACACTTTAGTCAGACAAACCATACCAATTACACGCCACTTGTGCACAATCAAAACACATTTTCAGACGCATCTTAAGTGCTGCCCATCTGCGAGCACGTGTTTGGATTGCATTGTCACTGTGGGGAATGTGAAGAATGCATAATGTGGGTGTGTGTTGCGTCACTAAGTGCACCCTGTCACAGATCTGTACCGGATCATTACCAGGCACTGGAGGCCCCGCACCGGCCCCTGCTGAGCTAACCAGCTATTGTCTCGTGCCAGATGAGCGGTGACGTGCACGCGGCTCCAGAAAAGGCCACGTCGTAAAGCTCCGCCCGATTCACACAGCTAATTTCAGCCCATTGATAAATGCATCCGGATGTTTGTTCGTCTGAATGTACAGTTCCGATTTCGCAATGGACTCGGAGGGTGGAGAACATGGGGTAAAAATGAACTGCAAGTCTCAGGTCTGTTAGTAAATAGTGAATAGGGGAAGAAAAAATAAAAAGCTATATTATCTAAAAAAGCTATTATCTAAAATTGGCTTAAAAAAACCCTGATTTAGATGAATAAAAGTATAAATTAATGAATGGATGGACAGACAGACAGATACCATTTAGAAGGGACAAGCAATCTGGAGATAAAATCTTTGGCCTCCTCGGATACATTCTCAAACGCCTCAGCATCAAAGTCCCAGTTGGCATGAAGAATATTGTTCATGGTCTCTGTGTCATTTTCACCCAGGAATGGAGACAGGCCACTCAATCTGAAAATACAAATAAAAACACATTACAACTATAAATAAACTAATAAACATCATCCCTTTGTCAAAACACAGTAACTCAGTATGTGGTTGAAAGATTGGGTGTCATTTTGTGATGCCACTCATTTCCTTCACGAACAACCCCTCTGATTCAGTGCAGTCTTACATGACACTGCAGAACCTGACTAGCTAAACTTACACATGCACCCATGTGCTTTAAACAGAAATGTGCTTATTATCACATAAATTCTAACTTTGTGACAGTTGGGGTTAATGGCATGTGAGAAAATAGTACATGGAAGCTAATTCCAATCCCATTCACACACTTATTAGTTACAGTCACTGGCACTGTGGCTCACTTTAATAAATTAGAGTTATGAGATATGTGCTTAATATAGAATGTCATTTCATTTCAGACTGAATGACTGGAAAAGAGCTTTAATTTATGTAAAAATAGTCTCAGTATTACAGAAACTAATAATGTTCGGACATATGTGTCAGTCTAATGATTAGAAAGATGAAAGAGAAGCCAGCAGCCACTTAAACCGCTTGGGTGGCGCAGCGGTCTAATGTACTAGCCCACCATCGCTGAGGTTCAAGTTTGAATCTCAGATGAGATATCAATCGGCTCGGTGCCCACACAGACACGATTAACACGGTCCACAGCAGTTGAGGAGAGATACAAGTCAGGTAATTTAATGTATTTAATTTAGTTTGGGAGAAAAGGGGGAAAATGCGTAAATAGAATACTTTAAAAAGGTGCTGGATGACATGAGAGCAGCAGGAACAACTAAATAAGGAAATATATCTGGAAAGACATTTTTACAAACAACAACAACAAACTACTGGTTTCTTATAAAATACGGTGTGTGTGCTTGAATGGCCTTAGCTAAATAGCTGAGCACTGAATTACTGAACACCAAAGTCCAACAGAGTCAAACTATAACCACAATGGTGCAAAAGTTTTTTTTTACTGTGGATATTTGCACTCAAAGTATATCAAATAACTAAAATAACAACTGTCTAGTACCTGTTTTTCTTTTATGTTCTGCTTTTTGTGAAAACACCACACAGACATATAAAGAAAAATAAAAACTCCCTGTGTAGGGGGACTTCAGAAGCACGAGAGGGGAAGCCCACGTTTGAGGTCAGGTGCAGTTTTGAACAGGAGGTAAAGAAAACACAATGCACAAATCTGACAAGTGCTTTGTTGTTGGCTGTGTGATTGGGGTTGAATAGATATTGTGCTTTTAAGGCCTCTTACCTTGTTGCAAGAGCCTCAGGCCCTTTCATTAGAGAATTAGCGAGTGCACTTAGGCCCCTGCCTCTGATGTCTGGCTTTTATGGGGTTGGCATTTGCATTTCCCTTTTGATCTTCTGAACATTAAAAGTCTGAGCACCGTGATGTTGAATTCAATGCAGTGAGCTTCTGAGCTGAATGTGAGGTTGGCTTGTTCCTGTATCCTCAAAAGCAGTGACATTCTTAGATCTGTTTTATATACTGGATTCCCAGTATGTTTTTAAACTAGATTACTTAGAACTGATGGATCATTTTAGGGAAAGTTTAGCAGCACTGTCTGCAGATCAGATTGATAACGAATGTCTGATGTTTGATGAGAACCTACAGCATGTACGTGATGACACCGACGCTCCACATGTCTGTCGGGAATGATACAAAGTCGTAGTTGACTACTTCCGGGGCCAGAAACTCAGGAGTCCCAAAGTTTACCTTCAGCTTTTCTCTGGGACGATACCTACAGATCATCAGATATATTACATAATAAATGTTAGCATTTAAAAAGTTCCAAATTAAAAACAGGTTGTTGCATTGCATAATAATAACACATCTATTATAGCTCAACTTCATGTAATTTAAACTGATTTAACTCATTTTTGTACAATTTATTTATGTAATAAAATACTCACTGTAGTGATTATGTAAATACTTATTAATGACATCTTCTGGAATAGACACTATTAAGGTGGTCGCCAAGTCCATTCCCACTCCTGGCGACCAGGTTTGTCTTCTGTTTTAGTAATTGTAATATAACTGTTTGTTAATTAACTCCCCATAGACATGTTACCCTGGCAGTTACAGAAAGCTGGCCCATTTCTTGCAATTAGTGGCATAAATTGCTTAAGGCACTGGTGGCCCATAATAATGCAGTATTTAAAATATTATATTGATTTTTATTATGTTTTACACTGGCATTAACTTACATTAACACAATCTGACCTTACAGAATAAAGTAAATCCATTTCAGACAGTTCATAATAATTCAGACAAGTCAATAATAAAGAACATGTTTTAGTATTTATTTAATAGTTAAAAAAAATCTAAATAAAAAAGTTGAAATCATTTAAAATTACAATATTTAGTGTGCAAGGCCAATACAACACACTAATGTCTACTTAATTTAAAATTGTTTTGTTTCAGAACCATCTTTAATACACGGCTATTTGCTTAATAATGTTAAGTAAGAAAATCACTGAATTTCTCTATCAAGTGAAAGAAAAAGCACTAGATTAATTGCAGTAGATATTTGTAAAGAATACTCTTGCACACATTCAGTGTCTCACTGTCTCACTTCCTCTCTACCATGTACTGTATATGTCATGTAATGTATTGTTATATGTACATTATATCGCATGCTTTATAAGTATACAGAAAAACCAACTGCTGACATTTATCTGACATTTAGGAACAAAACTCTGGTTTTAAAAAAGAACGGAATTTGTAACATGAAGTAATCCAAGCCAAGGACTCAGAGCTGCACACACGAGCAGCTTAGGATGTCATGCTTACCTAAAGTAAACCCCTCTAAAATAAATATGTCTCTTCTCTCTAATTTAATCTTCTTTTTTTTTTTGAATAAACGTGGAGAAATGACATGGAGGCGATGCTGCTTGCTAAAGCGAACGTGGGGGCTGGATAATAACGGTGCGTTAGCCTGGTGAATCAGAGCGAAAATGCATGAGACAGAACTGCTGAGGAGTATAATTACATGTAGGATTGTTCTATTGCTCTGCACCATTACAAACACTTTCAGACATGATAGAACGAATCTGTTTGATAGTGAACGGTATCTGACAGATGCCAAAAACCCCACCATTTCGTTTTCTCACTTACTTTCGAGCAAGTCCAAAATCAATGATCTTGATCTGGTTCCCGGTGCTGCTGACACACAGTATGTTTTCAGGCTGATGGAGAAATGGAGGGAATTACACACAGAAAAAGGGCTGGTAATGGAGAAAGTGTGACTCCCAGAGTTCCCAGGTGCTTTACTTGCACTAATTGCTAAAATGTTCCACACAAATGTTCTTTTGACTGAATGGGCACAAATTCCCACGTACACACTTTAAAAGCAATGACATACTGTATATGTGAGTACTAGATGGGCTGCTACACGAAATGCATTTAATGTCAGTAGTTTTGTGTTTAGCTTTGACCATTTGATGACCATTTCTGCTTCTCTGTTTGGTTATGTGCATGCTTACTGCTGGCCTTTTTATTGTGTATTTGAGGGTGTTACATTATATGAATAACATAAAAATTATATAACATTATTAGACAATGGTCTAATTCAGCTGACATTTCTGACTGTTGTATTTACATAATAACTCTTCTAGTTGTCAAGATCTTAATATTTTCACCTTTAAGTCCAGATGCAGAATGTATTGCTGATGGAGATACTGAACCCCTTCACAGATCTGCCGCATGAACACGATGGCATCCAGTTCAGTCAGCTGGTACTGCTCGTCGACGATGCGTTCAAACAACTCACCACCCTCAACACTTCAGAGCCAAACAAAAGAGATGATTGCAAAAAATGTTTTTACAAAACTATAATTTTAGGGAGTGATGGATCAAACAAAAATAAAAATCACACTATTAAAATCAGACAAGTTCGGTAAATCAAGTCTAAAATCTTGTGGCTCAAGTAGCTAACAAGTAAAGTAATCTTATAGCAACCAGTTTAGCATCACGAAATCCAGAGACCACCATGTGGAAATACCAGCTGGTGTGGTGTACAGCACTGGACGAACCCTGGGGTGGTAGAAACACAATTTCTGGCTGACAATCTGACACTGATCTGGTTTATCTGTCCAGATACACAGAACTAATTGTCAAGCTTGGAAAGGAACAAAAATAGACTTGGAATTGTGAACTGACTCTTTACCTCCAGTAAAGGGAACTCTTAGTGCTACAGCAGAGAGTCATATTCTTAAAATTGACTGGCAACAGTTCGGGGACACAGTTTTCTGTTTCACCAAAGCTTGTGCACAAACAGAGCTCCATAAGGGTAACATCAGTGCCAACATCAGAGCCCTGCCTCACTAATGTGGCTGAATTAAAGTAAATTCTTGCAGTCATGTTCCAAAATTTAGGGAAGAGCTCTGGCAAACAAGAAGCTATAGAAGCAACTGATGCACCATCAGAAATTCCTTGTTTTGGTATCCAAAATCCTCTGGCCATCTAGTTGTTGCTCAAGTATGAAAATAAACAAAACAGACTTTAGATATTGAACAAATACTGGTGGACTGATTTTGAAGTATTGACATTATGTGTAAGTTTTACAAAGATTCTTAATGATTTGTGATCAAACAAACAGAACCATGAACTCTGCATTTCAGTTCTGTCTTATCTGTGAAATTACAGCATAAAACAGCATCACACTGGTGTGAAATAAAGTGTAAGGGGGTGTTAATGCTAGCAAATCTTGTCAGGAGTTGCTGAAAAGACATGACTGGTAAATAAATGTCATTTCAATATAATTTTTTAATGCATGCCTTTCAGCCCTGGTGAAATAAAGCACACAGAACTGCACCATGTTCCTAATAACACTTTCTTTTGTGAGAACTGTTTACTTACTACTCCATTATGAGTGTGAGGTTCGTCCGGGACTCAAATGCATCATAGAGTTGAATAAGATTCACATGATTGAGCTGGTTCATCATCCCGATCTCATTCTTCACCTCCTCCTGTTAAAAGGAGCATTAGCTGGTCACAATTATACAATATCTAGTGACATAAGACTGTCTCAAGGTGGTTTGGAACATGTTAAGGTAGGAAAACAACTCTCTGGAGAAGCCAGTACTGTTCACACCTCAAGGCTGTGCAATAAAACATATATACAGGGGTTGGACAAAATAACTGAAACACCTGGTTTTAGACCACAATAATTTATTAGTATGGTGTAGGGCCTCCTTTTGCGGCCAATACAGCGTCAATTCGTCTTGGAAATGACATATACAAGTCCTGCACAGTGGTCAGAGGGATTTTAAGCCATTCTTCTTGCAGGATAGTGGCCAGGTCACTACGTGATGCTGGTGGAGGAAAACGTTTCCTGACTCGCTTCTCCAAAACACCCCAAAGTGGCTCAATAATATTTAGATCTGGTGACTGTGCAGGCCATGGGAGATGTTCAACTTCACTTTCATGTTCATCAAACCAATCTTTCACCAGTCTTGCTGTGTGTATTGGTGCATTGTCATCCTGATACACGGCACCGCCATTGGATGCACATGGTCCTCCAGAATGGTTCGGTAGTCCTTGGCAGTGATGCGCCCATCTAGCACAAGTATCGGGCCAAGGGAATGCCATGATATGGCAGCCCAAACCATCACTGATCCACCCCCATGCTTCACTCTGGGCATGCAACAGTCTGGGTGGTACGCTTCTTTGGGGCTTCTCCACACCGTAACTCTCCCGGATGTGGGGAAAACAGTAAAGGTGGACTCCTCAGAGAACAATACATGTTTCACATTGTCCACAGCCCAAGATTTGCGCTCCTTGCACCATTGAAACCGACGTTTGGCATCGGCACGAGTGACCAAAGGTTTGGCTATAGCAGCCCGGCCGTGTATATTGACCCTGTGGAGCTCCCGACGGACAGTTCTGGTGGAAACAGGAGAGTTGAGGTGCACATTTAATTCTGCCGTGATTTGGGCAGCCGTGGTTTTATGTTTTTTGGATACAATCCGGGTTAGCACCCGAACATCCCTTTCAGACAGCTTCCTCTTGCGTCCACAGTTAATCCTGTTGGATGTGGTTTGTCCTTCTTGGTGGTATTCTGACATTACCCTGGATACCGTGGCTCTTGATACATCACAAAGACTTGCTGTCTTGGTCACAGATGCGCCAGCAAGACGTGCACCAACAATTTGTCCTCTTTTGAACTCTGGTATGTCACCCATAATGTTGTGTGCATTGCAATATTTTGAGCAAAACTGTGCTCTTACCCTGCTAATTGAACCTTCACACTCTGCTCTTACTGGTGCAATGTGCAATTAATGAAGATTGGCCACCAGACTGGTCCAATTTAGCCATGAAACCTACCACACTAAAATGACAGGTGTTTCAGTTATTTTGTCCAACCCCTGTAGATAAAATTCTTCTTTCTGAATAGCTGATTTTAACAGTATAGGTGAATAAATGTGTGATTTTTCTTTTTATTTATTTAACTACAACAGGTTTACCAAGTGCTGAAAAAGAACAAAATCCAATTATAAAATGTTACAAAAAATGCTCCAAATAAACAATTAATATTATCACTTTTTTTGCAGTTGTATTATGGATTATAAATGCACATAATAAAAAATATTTTCATTACTAGTATGTGTTAGTAGTGTTTATTCATATTATTATTGTGTATTCAGATAAGGATTATTTGTTATGTGCATTCAGTTCCAAGTTGTGTAATTGAAAATGCAGTTTCTAAATTGGGCGGCACTGTTGCCTCACAGCAAGAAGGTCCTGGGTTCGATCCCCAGGCGGGGCGGTCCGGGTCCTTTCTGTGCGGAGTTTGCATGTTCTCCCTGTGTCCAAAAACATGCAGTCAGGTTAATTGGAGACACTGAATTGCCCTATAGGTGAATGTGTGTGTGTGCGCCCCTCCCGCGACCCTAATTGGATAAATGGTTAAGAAAGTGAGTGAGAGTGAGTGAGTTTCCAAATGCACACAGATTAGAGGTGACAGTAAACTGGTGAAAGTGAAGATGGTCATAGAAGGACGTCGTTTACATCTGGGCTCTGACACAGAGGTGAACAGCCATGTGGACACTGTAATTGGTCATCTACGAATTCTGGCTTTTATGGAAAAGCTATTTTGCTGAATGACCAGCAGAAATCTTGTCATTTATGAGATTGTGTGTGTGTGAATGTTATCTCTGTAAAAGTACAATTAAGAGTGAGTGACAGTTAAACAATGGGTTCTAATTTTGAAGCGTCTCATAATCTATTCTAACCAGGAACAGATTTAGAATCTGAATACAATGATTTATTGATGTGTGTGTAGGAGAGAGCTGGACATTAAGGGGGGAAACAATTTTACACATACACACCAGTTAGCCAAAACATTAGGACCCCCCCCCTCCCCCGTCAAACTGAATTCAATTTAATTTTGCTCTCCTCCAGGCTACTGAGCTGAAACAACTGATAATTAAGAAAAAGAAAACAGCTGCTTCGTGTAGAAACATTTCCACGAGCTCTTCATGTCACAACATCCTCCAACTCTCCACGTTTCTGCTTTTTTCAAATGTATGCTTCAATTTTAATATTCTGTTTATAGCACAGGAAGGATTTTATATCAGACAATGCTGCTATTCCTTTGATGCTCGCACTGTAGAGCTCTGGTTCCTGTGTTCCTGTGTTGCATGTGAGTGTGTGTGTGTCTGTAAGTGACCGACTGATCTGGTGTATTGAGCGTGCACATAAACAAAGACGAATAAACAAACATAGGTTTTGTTTTCATCTCATTTCTCAGATGGTATTTACAGCGCATACATGACACGAAGATCTGAAAAAAGACCCCTACTGTCATGATCATGCTGCACTCAAGAGCAAACATTAGTCATGAGAGTATGACATTATATATTAAATCTGTTTTAAGTAGAGTTCAGGGGTTTCAGCTACGCCTATTATAACAGGTGTGTAAAACCAACTGCAGAAACGTATTTATATACTTTTAAATATGTGGCAACAGTTTGGGGACAAAACAAGTCACAGTGAACAAAGCTAGGTCCATAGAGACATAGTGTGAGGAGTTTGGTGTGAAGGAACTCCAGGGGCCTGAACACAGGTCTGATCTCAACTCCACTCAACACTTTTGGGACAAAGTTGGAAGAAATTCGGAACACTGTTTGAGAGCCAAGAGCAGAACTGAATGGGCAGGAGTCTCACAAACATGCTCTAAAATCTTGTGAAAAGCCTTCCCAGAGGAGTGAAGGCTGTTATAGCTGCAAAGGAGGGGGAAGAGCAATTCCATATTAATGCTCAAGGTTTTGGAATGGATGTCCAACAAGCTCAGGTCAGGTGTTTACATACCTTTGACTATATATGGTAAATTTGTTCTTTGTTGTAATGATTAAAATAATGCAGTCAAATGTATTCAGTTAGTAGTTTGTACCATAATGATTTTAAAATGGAATGACATAAATAGTGCACATCCACAGAACCACATTTATCTGCAGTTTCTGCTTCACGGTCCTGTAGACAGCTGGCACAAGACAGGAATACATTCTGCATGCCGGTCCATTATACTGTATAATAATAATATGGGTATGTTGGATATTATACTGTGTTTACACACACCAACCACAAAATAATGTGCGGCGATGCAGGTCAGAACGAGTGCTCACGTGAGTTTGTACAGTGCCACGTCTAGTTTCTGAGTTTCTAACGGTTTGTTATAAATTATGACAAGGAACACGGAGATTACCGGAACACAGAGATCAAGTGAATAAGACAGAGAAAGAAAGAGAGAAGTGTTGGAGATGAGTAAACAAGCAGCAGGAAGAGTGAAAGAATGAGTAAGCTTGAACATTAAAGCCAGCATGTGAATGTGCAGGAGCCGTGAGGGGGTGGAGAGAGGTCCTTGTGGCTTTGGATGTATTTTCTTTTTTCTTTACTTACCCTTTCTTTCATCCCTTTTACTTTTATAATCTTGGCAGCAAGAGTGAGGCCTGAAGAAAGCTCGGCGCACTTATGAACCTGGCCAAAACGCCCCCTGCAGAGACGCAGATCAGAAAATACAAATTTTAGGTGCTAGTAAGTGCATCCATCAATGTTAAAAATGTATGTTACTATTTATGGAGGATGCAACATGTTTAGGTCCTCTGTACTTGCCTTGTTGCTACTATTGCTGTTTAAGAAAAGGATTTCTGCAATTCTGTGGTTTTCAGAGAGTCATTGTTTCACTGAAGAATCAGACATAATGCCTAAAGTAATTCAACTTTTGCCGCCCAGTTTGCTGCTGACCTCTTTGAAGCGCCTCCAATGAGACGAACTGTTTGATACGACGCTTAACGTGACTTATTGTACTAAAACAGCGAGTGAGGAATGTGATTAGTGGAGGAACTTATGAGCAGTAATAATGAAGAGGAGTTTAGTGCTCCTGTCTCCTTCTTTTACTATATTAAACCACGTTAAGCTTTTTTAACCATAAGCGTTTTAGACTCTCTCGGAAAAGCTGGTGGTATATAAACAGGCTACTTTTATTCTAAACTGAACTGTTTAACCCATTTACCTACCCATATCCATAGAAAAACCTCATTTTACGCCTTTTATTTACATTTGTTTAATTTAATCATGCTGTTTTAGGCAAGTATATAACAATATTTAATTAATTTACAAACATGTGTTTGGGTGAAACCTAAGAAGCAAATCCTCAGACAACAGACACAGACTGGCATTTGGAATTTTAAGTAATCAATTTTTTAATAAACTAATCCTTCAAACAAACTTCTTTGCTTTGTCTAGGTGAAAATACAATTGTTTTTAAGCTAAAAGTTTACTGTGAAGAGAATGCCTGTAGAGAATGCCTGTTAGTCAACACCTGCCCAAAATAACCTCTGCCCATGACAAGTCAGAAACAAGCCCAGCACTTATTTGTGCTCTATGCACTGGGGTTAGACTTTGGATGTGTGTGCCAGTTGTTCAGTTATGAAACTGCACGCTCCTATCAGCCCCTCCGCATATCAGTGGCCCCCAAACTTTCGTCCGCCCCCAAACCACCTCCCGATGCCTACATGTTTATCTCCGTGTGCCTTATCTGCATTGTTATCGTCAGACTGCGCAAATGGGTAAATGCCAGGCTGACAGTGTATTGATAGCACTAAACTATAATTACCAGCTGGTGAGCCCTTATCAAACACGGAGGGTCTGGGGGTCATTTTGGCAGATACGTCCTGTGAATACACAGTGCTTAGGAGAAATAAACAAATCAGATTGAGTGTGTAAAGGTTAACTGTACTGAGATATCTAAACAGAATTAATTTGCACCCTAAAATAGAGTCGGTCCCCCTTGCTGCTAAGGCGCACAGCCCAAATTAAACAACATTGTTTATTCCTCCACATCCAATCTTATAGGCTGGCACTATATATGTAGATAGGTAGCATTGTTTCCACATAGTCAAACATCATGATTCATTAAGGACGGCCAAATTCATCACTACAAATTACTTTAAGGTCCTGTGGCAATATGCCTTACACAACTTCAGTCGATGCTTGGCATTGCTCATGGTGCCATTAGCTTTGTGTTTGTGCTTTGCCAGGTAAATCAGAAAGTTCCCAATGAACAGATCATGTGCACTGCATTATGGCTTCTTAACAAACGACCCCAGTTAAATAACCTGCTAATGCTTTGTTGTACAGTGGGTGTCGCACAGCTCCAAGCCCCAGGGGACCTGGGTTTAAACTTCACCTCTGATCACTGTCCAGTCACTGTGTGGGGTGTTTTCCTGGCTTGTGCCCACTGTTTCTAAGCCTCAGCAATAGGATGAATTAGTTAATAAAGAAAAATGAATGAATTAATGAATAAATTACACATATGAAATCAACTTAAGATTGTTTTGATTGATGCAGAAACAATAACTGAACATTAAAAGGTTAGACTTAGATGTTACTTTATTTGTGATAACATGTTTATTCTCCAAGCTGTATTAAAGCTAGAGCCTCTCCTGGAAACACTGGACACAAGGCAGGAACATGTCACGGATAGGGCGTGATGCCATGATAATGTGGACATTATAGTGCCCTAAACCCTGAAGCTATATAATAAACATGACAACTTTACATCTATTGTATAAACTACTTTTGGTCAAGAAATATATATAAATATACATGAATAATTACAATATAAACTGAAATTCTTCATTTTAATTTGTATATCCACATACAAAATGTGTCAGAGTCAAATGTCCTGCTCTGTACTTGAAAGGGCAGGTTCAGGTTTTTATAACCCTTAGCAGGGTCAGGATTAGCCACGCGGATTCACACTCACCCTCCCAGCAGCTGGTTGGGCTGTACTGTGTAATAGGAGCCGAGGGCAACCTGCTTGGCACTGACGATGCGGTGCTCGAACGGAGCCGGTCGCGGTGGGCAGTCGTCTAGAAGAAAACAAAGCACAGTGCAGTGAAACACCTCACGATGACTCGGTGAGAGCCGCTCTACACGCACCAACTGTAGAAAACGTTTCACGTTAATATTGGATTTAAAACGAAGGCACTGTTGCTATAACAATCACTAGTGACTGACTAAGATTCCATCAGATGATCCATGGAGAGTTTGGAGGGAACAGCTGCTGACAACCGTGTGCCAAGGTTCAGGCTTCATCTTTCTCACAGATTTATTCTAAACAGATCTCAGATCAGATCAAAACAATCTTTTTTATTATAACATATTTTAGTGTTAGGTTAACATACACAGCCTAGAATCATTTATTTTAATTAATCCTAGCAAATTCTGGCCAGTAAACACTTTATTTTACGACAAACTTAACACATCCCAAAGACTTCAGTTAGGTTTAGGTCAGGTAGATTTCTCATGCTCCATAAACCACTTTCACAGTTTGAGCCAAATTCATTAAGCACTTAAGTGTGTTTCTTTTGCAAAGTTGTTCACCACTATTCTTGGTTTTTAACCCAGTTCCAATCATTTCAGCTTCTCCTTAGTTCTCTTTGCTTGATGCAGGCCATTAACTGAATAATCTTTAAAAACACAGTTACATTTTCTCTGTGACCACAATGTCTTCCAACATGATTAGAAGAATTGTTGATGATCAGTATTCCAATCAAAAGCTCTTGAGAATTAGCTTGTTTAAACTCACACTGTATTTTTTTGGTCAGGCAGTGTGTTTGTATCATTCTTTGGGTCTCTTTTGAACAACATCCAAACAACACTGATGTTTTAGACACTACTGACGATTAAAAAAAGTATGGAATAAACAAAAGAAACTGTGATTATTTTTTCGGTGAACTTGTGAAGATTTGGGCAAGTAATTTGCAATTTTTAAACGGAAAGCAAACAGCTTCTATCTATAAGTAAATGTTAGATATGAAACATGTCCTGGACTTTGGGCTTTAACACCTTCTTACGTACCAATGATAGCAAACTGCAAATCCGGGCCTGTTGATTTGGACTTTGCCGGTTGCTGTTGTGCAGATTCTGGATCTTCACTGTCTTTTAACGGTTCTGTTTGGTTCTGTGATGTCTCTGCCTTTTCCACCACTGCGTCAGGATTCTCAGTGTAAGCCTTTTGGGTACCTGGTTCAGGTTTTGGTTGACACTGAGCTTCAGTCTCTGAAGAAATCTGTGCAGTCTGAAGAGCAGATGGCTCCTTCTGTTGATCACCAGCCTGCAGGTTTTCTCCCACAGGCAAATGGTGTTTACTGGGAGGACAGGGCTTATCCTCAGTCTTTAGCTCATTTTCACTCTCTTGCTTCTCCTGCTCTCTTACAATGGAGTCCATACAGGGCTGCTCGATAGGTGTAGAAACATCGTTCTGCTCTGGAACAAGTCTGTATTTTGGGGTTTGGACAGGAAAATATAATCAAAGTTAGTACTTCATGTGCACTTTAAATCATTTATGTTTAAATATAATTAGATCAAATCTGGTTTGGTCAGTAGAGCATGATCACCAGAGTATACTGCAGTATACATCCAATCAACATGAAATAAAGTCAGTGAGTCCAAGTGAAATTAGATCTTGTGAATTATTTGTGGATGCTGCATACTTTATTATATATAAGCTACTGTACTCAGTGTGAAATAAAGTCCAGAGCAATAGTGATAACTAAGTTTTCAACATTCTTAGGTTTCCAAGGCCAATAAGTTATCACTATATAACTGGAGTATATATGATTCACCCAGTCATTATGCAACAAATAACGGCTTTCAGTGTTTATTTTTATTCCACAGGCTCTTTATTCTCCAGTGTGGTTGTTTTTGCCCGTGAGCTATGACCGGCTCGGTCAGGTGATGAAAAAAATTCTTGACGTCCACTCTTGGGATTACATGAAGCCTGAACACAGCCGAAGGGCATTTTCTGAATTCTGTCAACAAACGTTCATGTGAAGTGTATTTTTTAAAGAAGAACTTTGTGGCATCACAGGTGTTAGTAAAACTAAATTCTTTGGAATTCTTTGGCCAGGAGAAAATAATTTGCATTGTGCATTACTAGCATGGTCCTGTTGGAATGATCAGACATTTGTAGTTTATGTTAAATAGTGATATATAGTGAAAAATTAGAAATTAGAATTAGAACTGATGCCAGTAAGTCTATTAAATCTTAATATCAACTAATTTGATTAGCTAATATATTGGTAAATCCTAACCAGGTTAAAGCTGTTGATGAAAATGAAATTAAATGTTGCCTAATCACAATCAAAAATGGTTGAAAATGGTTGATTGGACATTTTTGCTTGCAAGAGGTGCTCTTTTAAAGCATTGCCCCAGGTGTAACAAGTAAAGTCCTCTAAAGTTCTCTAGTCACTCAAAGGTTTTAGAACTCGTAGTGAAAATAGTGTGATGCAGTGTTAAAAGTAGGAAAACACAAGTGGGAGGCGATCTTTAACACTGTTAAGCCGTGAAAGAGTGATAAGTAACGGATGAGCTGAACCAAGTGCATTAGATCAGAGAATAGAAGATTGCAGAGAGCAGCAGTTTATTTAGCTTTAAACTAAATCATCTGGATTTACAGGTTCACCTCTGGTGCTGTGGAGCCTCAATCACAGAGATCTCCTCATGATCTTTGTGATCTTGTTGATCGTCGGGCTCAGTGAGGCTCTGAGGAGCGAAGGCCTGGACACGGTCCGGCTCTCTGCTCTTCAGCGTCACCTCCTTCGGCCTGCGCTGGGTTTTAGAACCACCGCTGGGAAACACGGCCTCGTCTGTTCCGGCTGTAGAGGAAGTAACAGAGGCTGTAGGATGTACGTTCTGCTCCTGATGCACACATGGGACTGTGGAAAGTAGAATTTGATGAGTGAGACTTTAACAGTATGCCATTTTTGACTTACCTTATACTATTTAAAGAAACTAGTCCATTTTTTAACAGATCTTAGCTCAATACTGAGAATCTTTGTACCAAACACATTCCCAAAAATATATTACTGCCTCCATTTTTGTAACATTTGGAGTTTAAACACTCTCTTATTTTAAAATGTGGCTTGAACTTGATGGCATCGCAAGGCTGTCACATCTCTCAGACACTTCTCACTGCATTAATAAAGATCGCAGTGTGAATTCTAGTCGGCACACAAAGCAGCGTTCATTTACATGTTTGGCCAACATTCTTACAAAAACACATAAATCACAAGGGAAGAGAGGCTATTTCTGCGTGAACTCGGACCTGGCCACTGGAGAGTGTGCTAATTGAGTCAGTATCAGGTAATGAACTTTGAAAGATAATTTACACTTAGCTTTAGGAACGGACCTGATAGCGCTTAAATGACTTCAGACTTAAATAGCATCACAGCAATTTGGAAATATGGAAATTGTGAAGAGGATCAAGTGAGTTGCATAATATAGTAATATAGCACTTTTATAACTGTTTATTGTGCTTTACTAAATGTCCTAAATTTAACAGGAATGGGATTTGCATTTAGATATATTAGGCTCATTGGCTGATCAAAAAAGCTCATCTCTAAAAGGTTCTATTACACTGATCCATTTGTTGACCAGAATTTGTTGCCACCCACACAAAGACTGATGCATTCACCATCAATATATTTGTGTCACGGTACCAAACAGCTCACAATAACCTGAGTATTCTTTCTTCTCAACAGCAGATTTCATAGCTGTTACATCACCTGGACTGCTCACTTTTCCACAAACCATTGTAACAGGGGTACAGTTTTATAGAAAGCGGTTGATAAAGAGCTGTCTGAGAGCACTGACAATAAAGCTGTGTTTGATAAGGAGTTGAAGTTCGTACCTGCAGCTTCCTCTTTAATCTCCTCGGGAGCTTGAGTTTCTCTGTCACTGGCCTTCGCACCATCCTCATCTGCTCTGTTTTTCTGCAAACAGGAAAACAAAACTTTTACCAGTCGAGTCACAGCTGTAATTAAACTTAAGCGACTTAAAAAAATTCTCCTTATTTGACTGTAAACAGAAGCTGGAATTAAGATGGGAAACAGTTGTGGCAGCTGAAGTGAAGCTTTTTAGAATGTAAATAAAGCTGAGAGTTGTGTGTGTGTGTGCTGAGATGTGTTTATTCTCAAACCCTGATTGTACAGCAAAAACAATAAGATGGGAGGAACAATAAAAGGATCTTTTTCAGGATAAGATTATCAATAACCGCAGATCAGAAAAGGAGTTGTAAGTCTTTTATTCTTGATTCTGATTTGACAGAGGATGTTGATTTTTTATATACAATGCAGATATGGACAGACATTTAAAAATACACTGATTAGTCAAATATTTTCTTCACACTGAGCACCCACGATCTTTTGCACTACTAATGATTTTTTTATATGTTATCCCTGATTATGCCATAGCTACGCAGGTTTAAAAGCAAAAAATGTTCTCTTATCTCTGGCTGTGGATGCAGAGTATCCTGTATTGACTAAAAGCAACACTAGTCAATCTTGTGGTCATGTAGGCAGTTAGTGCATTGATCTGTCCACTGTCCACCTCAAACAGAGGTGGTAGGGATGGCTCTATGTGCCTAGAAGGGAGCACAATCTTGCCTACAAGTAGTTTTTGTGCACAGTGAGTGAGAACTGCCAGCAATTGAAAGTGAATGGGCCAGAATTTTGGCTCTAGTGGTACCATATGGCAACATATCATGTTTTCCACTGTAGACATAATCATAAATGCTTGACATTTAGCAAGATGGCTGGCATGTTTTAATCGTAAGCAGTAAAGATTACAGTGGAGTCAAGACCCGGACCCTTTTAGGGGCACGTCTATGATGTGGATAGAGAGACGAAACGAAGCCAATCCAGCTTTTTATTTCCATGGTCTTATTATACACTTGATTTCTCAATTGTTTCCACTTAGTTTGCTTAGTAAGAACAATTAATTATTAGAATACTGAAACATATTAAGAAAACAAGTTAAAATGAAATGCATATAATCATACAAGTACTCAGTAAGACATTTAGTTCCTGTTCAAACCAAACATCATGACTGAAAAAATGTGATCAGAATGAATTTGACATGGCATGGTTGTTGGCAAGTAGTGTGTCAGAAACTGCACCCAGGATTTTCACGCACAACAGTCTCAAAAGTGTACACAAATCTGTGTAAAAGAGAAAACTGCAGATGAACCAGCCAAACAGCCTACTGGTGTTTACAGAAAAAAACAGATTTGGAATTATTAAAACTGTTACAGCAAACAGCATTTTAGACAATGCAAAAAGAAGACAATTGTCTTTGAACCACATATATTTGTATGCATGAAAAGCTTCACTGATCTGCAGGGAAATGAAAACCGTTCAATAAGTGGTGACACAAAACCATTCCTGATGAGATGGAAGGTTCACTTAATCATAAATGGTACTAAAATAAATTGGATTTTGAAAAGTGTAGATGGGCTGTGCAGACCACAGGGCGATTTAAGAGGGCTGTAAATGACATGGTGTCACCATTCCCTGTCACATTCCTACATAATGGGGCTCTTTTAGTGTTTATAGTGTGCTGGGTCTGACTTGCCTTACACTTCACTTAACAGTGCAGTCCTGAGCTGTGCCCACGGATCAGCAATTAGTGAAAGACCTCTGCCCCTATCAAGCCGAGAGCAAGTGGAGAACGCTTACAGTAATTACATCTGTACATGGAGTGGAAATAAGGAAACTGTCTTTTTTTTTAACTAAGGACGAGCTTACTCTGTACCGAAATGATTTACTTAAAAAGGTTAAAAGGGGTTGTGGATTGGTTAACTAATTATGTGCTATGGGAGGTGCGAATGTGAACTAAGTATTCACACTGGACAGATAATGACCAAAAGCTGCTATGAAAACACTAGAATTGTAATTAGTGTCTTAATAAAGTGTTAAGTGCAACTCTTACTAATTATTTATGTGCTTGCATTATTTCATATTTTATTGTTTTTTTTTTTTATATAGTTTTATCAGATTTAAACATGGAATAGGACAATAATACAAAGGTGAAAAAACACACAACCCTATTTACTCCCCACCCACAGACAATTTAACACAGCAATGATAATAACAAAAATTGTAAAATTGGCAAATTCAAAAGAAGAGAAAAAAATTATAATAATAATGCATAAAGTAAATAAATAAATTAAAAAAAAACAAAATTACTTAAGGTCCCCCTAGATCTGTCCAAAAACCTGCCCCACATCCCATGAAAAGGCTTCCGAGCTTTATTTTCAATCACTCCATCAGGGCCACGTGAGTCGTCTCTGATAGCCCCGATAGGCAAAAGGAGATTTCCAATTTAGAAGCATGATCTTTTTGGCTGCTACCATACTGGTCATTAGGATCTGTTGATGGGTTTGGGGATATTCCACCATAGACTCAGAGTACCCACAAATGGCCATGGCTGGATCAGGGTGCAAATACTTGTTAAGTAGATCAGAAAGGAATGCAAATATATTAGACCAGAAGCTGTGCAAAGTTGGACAGGACCAAATTGGAAGTTTTTTATCATGTATTAAAAGGTAAAAGTGTCAGTATAAGAGTTGTAGTATGTAATGTGGGTTACACTTGATAAAATACAACTTGTTTTGGAGCAATTTGATGAATATTTTAAAAGCTATTATAAGTTATTAATATGCTGAATACTTTCAATGGTATTGAAGGTCACAATTTTATTGTTGACATTATTTTCTTATACTTTAAATGTTTAAGTCTACAATGTAGATACGTGTGTGTGTGTGTGTGTGTGTGTGTGTGTGTGTGTGTGTGTGTGTGTAAATGTGTTTTTGTTCCCTGTTTTCTGCACTGCACACATTTTTTTCAACAATTTCTGTTTAAATGGCATCGGCTTGTTGTCAGGTTAAATTAAGCCTATCTTTCTTATTAACAAACTATAAGCTACAAGACCTCAATCTAAGCACACATTACTTTTTAAAGCATGTCAGTTAGTGTGCTAATACAATATTGGATTTCTTACAGAATGTCAATCATCAGTTTAGTATCAGTACTAAGTCTAATTGTTTCTACATTCTGACAACATTCTGACAGAAACAGCAGAAGACACAGAAGTGCACAGACAGACCCCTGGTGGGGCTAAAGCACCTGCCCTTACAGTCATATTTACTGTTGAGCAATAAACATCTGCATTAATAAATATGTAAGTACATCAAATCTGAGCTCCTTTTTTTGTTAAACATTTTGTATTGAGAAAACATATTTAAGTATCTCTAAATGACACCCTGACAATAACTCCTCCAGTGTAACAGGAAATACCCAGGTGAATTTCTCCATGAACAAAGTGTGACCTGGATAACGTTATGACGGCACAGTCTTTGTTAAGCCTTAAAGCTATCAAAGCACCATCTAAACCACAAAATCAAAAAGCCCACAGAATGCCCAGAAGCATACTGACCTCGTCTTCAGCTGCGTTCAAAAGGCCTTGCTTTCTCCACGGTACAACACCACTGAGAATAAACTCCACTATCTTTGAGCTCCGAAACGCTTCGCCAACGTATCCAAGCACTTTATCCAGCGTGGATACGGAATTTTCTATTCCTTCAATTTTCTTTCTCTGAAGCTGACCTTCTTGCCTGAGGCCCTTCAAAAGTGAAACCGTCTCCCCACAAAGACTTTTAACCTCTGAAATCACAGCCGAGTCCGTCACCACTACATGGTCTGCATTTTTATGAGTGGATTTTAAAACAGGCCGTGCTGGGGCGTCCGGTTTGAATTGTGCCAGGTGTTTCTCCAAAGCACTCATTCCTTGACACACAGAGTCCAGCTTCTGGAGGACCAAAGTTTGAGTGTTGGCGATCTGATCCACCCGTCCTTCAAGGTGCTTTATCTTTCCTTCTATAATTCCCAAAGTGCCCTGAAGAGTTGAATTGGGCTTTTTTGGACTTCCAGATGTGGCGCCAGAGTTGTCCAACTTGGCTCCCTCGTACATCTTGGCAATACAGGTGGCAAGGGTCACCGGTTTACTCATGGTTGAGGTAAAATGCAGCCTTGTAGGCAACTCAACACAAGAGAAGAAACCTTTAGTTATCCTTGGGTGACACTGATCAAGCAAAAGCTATTTCGATGCTTCCAATCTTGTTCCCCTCTGAACTTCTGTGAGGTGTTGTTGTACCGCCCACCAAAACAACAGCACGTCCAGAACACGGTCGGTATGTGCCAGAGACATGACACCGCTTAAATAAACACCTCCATTCTGCTATCTTATCTTGCCACTTCTGTTTTTCGTCTCTCTTCTGTCCTGCTCTGTAAAGCTTACCCTGGCTGGATGCTTTTATACCGCCACTGTGGGCTGCCAAAGTTCCAGTATTCTCTTGACGTCACCAAAACATGTAAATTCAGCGTGACAAATGCTGTTGACAAGCATACATGCAAAGAATGACCTTTACAAACGGCCAGAGATCAGCTTTAGTGTCGGACAGAGGTGAAAATGTTTCTTAGGACAGTCTGTTTGAAGCACCACGCGCACGTGGCACTTCAGATTCTGCCTGTTTTGCCACCGTGGACGACCCACAATGCTTTCTGGTCTGAGAACCTGCTTTGACTTTGGGTTGACACTACCTGTAAAAATAAACCCCTGTGGACACTGGTATGAAGACGAATAGAGGACTGGAATCTCAGATGTGTTCTTTGACCTGATGAGGAATTCTATAGCATCAAAAACAATGATAGGTGAAATAAAAACAGGTGAACGCTGTGATTGCCGAATCAATATTTGTGATTCCAGTTCAATTAGAGCTACAATAAACACTGTTAATGCACAGCTCTTCTTTTTGTTAGCACAACATGTAGACCTAGGTGAAAGCCATTTGTAATGCACAATTTTCTGTTTTGCAAATCCCCTCCAGCAAATTGGATTTAAATTTAAACAGTGATGAATACGGTTAAAGTGCTAAATGTTTCAAAGTGGTGCAGCTGTTGATGCAAGTTTGACGTCCACTAAGTGTTTAAAGAGCTACTTAAAATGAACAAAAAACAGGGAAATAAAGGTAATTTAGAGAAATGAAGCTGGTGCACTACACACCAGGGATTTTAGTACACGATGATCAGATGGCTGCAAAAGCGATATCAGTACAAATTTAAAAGCAAATCTGCTGTCTCGAATCAGTGCACCGGTCATTAAAATTTATGTTTTCTTCTTGACAAAATGTCCATCGTTGCTTCACATAGAAAAATGGTTCTTAGGTCTGCCACTTGGCCGACATGAATAAATAAAACATAACGTGCGCTTGGCTCTCGACCATAATCTCAGCAGTGCTAGTGGCCAGGATACTGGACCCACCGCAACCCTGTGCAGGGTAAAGCAGTGGTAAAGCATGAAGATGAAATGAAATTATAAATATATTATGTGTCTGAATGCGTCTTAACTTGTAGAATACACACTACTACTACATGGCAAAAATGCACTATATGGACAAAAGTATTGGGACACATGTTCTAATTATTCTTACAACATGCTAACAGGTGTAATAAATCCATTATGCAAAATAAATTATACAGCAACAGTTTAGGGAAGTTTCCAGAATGACTGCACGCCTATGCACAAAGCAGGCTCTATAAAGACATGAAGAAAAGCTCCAATGACCTGCACAGAGCCCTGACCTCAGCCTCACTCAACAGCTTTAGAATGAACCGGAACACCTGGAGCTTTGTTACTGTGCCACCTTGCTAATATCCTGAATGTTAAAGTCACACTCATTGTTTTATATCCTATAACATTCTATAAATAAATGATGTTAAGTTTAGTTTAGCATAATTAAAAGAAAATATTTTGGTACCTAACCATAATTTTCTGTTTTTTGTGCAATTACTTTGGTCCTTCCCCGTATCAAACGCTCAGTATTTAGCCCGTATCTCATATCATGGATGTCTGCTCATTATCTTAAGCCTTACCCAGCAAGACTGGGCTGCTTTATATTCCAGGAAATGCCAAGATCTTGTTATCAACACTCAACAACACTCAGATTGCACTAAGTGGAAATACAAAAACCTTTGGAGTAGTTCTGAATAGCCAGCTAACGTTCTCAGATCAGAATAATAACTTAAACTGGCAAACAGGTTCCTTCTTTCCAACATCTTTACAATGCGTGCATTCTTTTGTCATTTTAGGACTGGACTACAGTAAATCTCTTCTGGCAGGTTGTGCCATGTCCATCATCAGACCCCTTCCGCTGACTCAAAACACAGCCATATGCCTGTTTCTAATCTAACCAAGCACTGCCACATCACCCCACAGCGCTCTTCCAACTGGCATGTCAAATTCAAGCAGGGGACTTTCTTTATAAATCTGTCCCCAGTGAGAATACGGTTTTCATCCTGTTCTGTTGCCAGAGATTCGATGTTTTGTAATAGGGAGCAGTGGAAATGTACCAGCCGGACTGGTGTTGTACAGGAGCTGGTGTACTGGTGTTGTGGTAGGTGGAATGTGAAATTTATCATTACAGTCTGGAGTAAACCTAATTTTCTCGTTCACACTTTACACGGACTGGTGTGTTAGCATGACTGCATGTTGGGAGGTGCAAAGGATGTGGACTTGGCAGCAAGTCAGCTCATAAATGGATATTTCCTCACCTCAGCTGTGACTGTCTGCACATTAATATGTGATGGACGAGACTGTGAAAAGGAGACAGAAGTTCGGACTGGTATTTCGGATACTCTGCAACACTGAGAAATTAATCAGTCCCACCACAGTCTCACTTTCGCTATCGTGGCTGTTTCTTACTTATAAGCTTGATTTTGTCACAGCTTTTCTTAAAAATTCTTGGCAGTGCGGAAATAACGTGGGGACTGGACAAAGCACTGAGCCCTGCAAAAACATGTGAATGAAACTGTAATCCTGAATTACTGTACAGCCTAATTGATGAAATATTTGTATATAATATAATAAATTATTATTGCGTTTCTGGGGTGGGATGGGGTCAAAATATATTTTGTGACACTTTTGCTTACTAAAAGAATAAATTTACAAATAAAAGCATTTAATTTTGAGCTGGGAAGTGCTGTCTATCACAATTCTCTTTGCTGTATGTAGACACGATTTGACTGATTTAACTTTGGATGGTAAAAATATGTTTTCAAATTTCAAATCAGGGAACAATGAGGGAACTGGACACGACTAAGTTGAGACAAAAACAAAACAGACAACATTATTTAACCAATGATCAGCATGCTTCTGGGTCCCACTGTCAACACTGTGTCAATGTTGATGCCACCCTGTTAGCCCTTTCCTAATTGAAAGGCTGACCTAGATAAATTATGTTGGTTTCCAGCCAATGGAAATCTGTCCTCGACCGATGAATATAACCTAACTAACTAGCTAAATCTCTTAATTGCTGGGTTCTTCCATAGACTCCATTAAACTAAGGAACTGTTTTGTAACAGAAATAAACAAGCATGCTTTTAAAGAATGTGTCCATGCTAAAGGTCAGGCATGTGCAGAATTCCATTAATGCATTAAAATTAATTCCAAATAACCAACTGTTACGTAGCTCCGACAGTTTTTATACCCAGACGCAGCAGTAATGATCGAGCTGTATTTCTGTCGTCCAGGACAACATGGACATCCCATTGTTTGTTTATAGCACATTTAGCCTTGACCTATGTGATTGAGACTGTTTAGATGCCAGTCTCCGTTTACAGGGGATTTTCTTCAACAGAGATGCGTGACATGGCAAGAAATCCAAAGTAAGCCCCTTTTGAATGCACACGCTGAAATGCCAGCCTCCAGTAAGGTTTAGGGCAATGCACTAATCTGTCTCCTTCACACAATGCCAGTCCTGCACTAATTGCACTTAATTACTACCTAATACTTTGCATATTTCCCAATAATGTTAGCTCAGTCCTTTTTGCAACAGTCATAAACAATCCTGATGCATTATGAATTACAGTATATTTATGCTGTGCTTAAGACCTAACTCGAACCAAGACGCAGGCTTATTTTAAGGTCATGCTCATAAAGGCGGCTTTTAGTCATCACATTGGCACTGAATGAATCACAGTTCAAGAGTGAAGCACAGAAATGAAATCAAAACTAGCCTGTTTTCTTCACAATCGTGATCAATGACGTCTCCTGAGCTATTAGAACTCTGTGCAGATATTTTGCTGTCAGACTGCCACTCAGTGACGATGATTCATGACAAGTTAAAGAGTGAGACCATGACATGAAAACATGCATGATTCAATGAAACAAAACATGAAAAGCATTCAATACAAGCGCATCAGCGTCATAGTGTTAACCAACATAAGTATTTCAAACAAACGGGGGGAAAGCAGGACAGCACAGTGGTGCAGAAAGTAGCATTGTTGCCACCCAGGGACCCAAATTCGAATATTTCCATCAGTCACTGTCAGAGTTGAGTTTTCCCTATATACACACAGATTTCCTACCACCTCTCAAAAAGATGCCAGTAGGTAAGTTGCCTACTCTAAATTGCCCTGTAATGTGAGCTCCCAGGACAGGGTATGAACCCTGATCTGGATGCAATGCTTACTAAAGACAGAAAGCAAAATAAACATACTAACATCCACACTCATGCTTTCTGCCACCACTGGTATGATAACATCACTGCTTACTGTGGTGTTGTCGGCCGTCCAGGTGTCTACACAGACATGATTGGCTATGTTGAATGTGCACAAAATAGCCTTATTTTTATCATATGAAATGACATGCATAGTAAATATCAGCCATCGGATTAGTTAGTAATAATATATTAAATACATTATATTATATTTAGATAAAAGAATGTTACTGTTTACTATAACTTTCTAACCTCTATTTTTCTGTTGGTGATGCTGGAGACACAGATTTATTTTATCAGCTAAAGCAAAAGCTTTAGTATGATGATACTAACTGCAAAAAATGGCAACAAAGGTCCAGCTTAACAAAAAGAATTTCTAATTTAAATATAATGTATGTTGTTTGTTTTAAAAATGCTATTTCATAACATCTCAGGATGCTCAGATTGTTTTGCTGACGTCTCTGTCAACCACGCATTCCTGGATTCATAGAAACAAGCAAGTGCTCGTCTTCGAATCTGTAATTATCTGGCACTGACATCACTTCACAGCTTATGTAAGTGCTTATTTAAAAAAAAAAGGATATTTAGGTAATTATTTACTGCAAACTTGCGGATGTAGTCGGACACGCTGAATCCAATGGTGCTGAGACGCAGGGATCTGTACAGTGATGTTGCCATGTCTTCAGTTCATGTCCTTACACACCTGCTGGATTCCACGTCTTGCCTTGCAGTCCAGTATGGCCTAAAACAGAACTCTTGGAGCAAAAACATTCCGGCCCAGAGTTTGTTCCCTATAAGAAGTCCTATCTTGTCATCCTGTTCTCTTTTCTCTGCTTTTGCGACCCCTCCTAAAACCACTCAACGCGGCACTGGGCCCAGAGTACTTCCTGAACCAAGATAACAGCTGCCTGGGATTAGTGTGGTATGCTGCGAGTTATGTGAGAGTCCTGTTTTGTTAATGGGGACCTGATTTGTTTTTTACATCAAAACTGTCCCAAGGGATCTTCCTGTGCCTGTTCTTTCCACAATCACAACAGGTCAGAGGGCGACACAACTCGTTGTGTAAGTATGTCTGTGTGGGACGATGAGGGATCTGATGCCAGTTTTCCCTAGTATGGTGCTAAAGAGTGCGTCAGTCCCACTTCATAGCACAGGCATTAAATTCCCAGTCAGATCAATCTCCAGTTTCTTAGAAGGTTTAGGGGAAACAACCAGGTTCAAACTGGTGTAGACTTTCACAAATTTAGCTTTGCTTATCACTGGAATGGTAAATAATTCTATCTGGGTACATTATTTATGTGAGAAAGCCTGTTTGCGTAAATTACATTGATTTTTGGGTCCACAATACACCGTTAATATGTTTCCTTGAGGGCAGCATTTACATTTCAAAGCAGTACATCTCTGCTTTTATTTTTAAAGTGTATTTTGGGCACACAAGCAGCTAAAGCTCAGCAACTTTATGATGGATTTCCTCACTAACAATGGCACGGTGAGAGGGAGGGCATTTTATTTTGAGATGATTGTCAACGAGTTCTATTATGTCATTGCTCCACCTCCCAGAGGCTGTGTTTCTTTTATAAGTGATCTTATGTATCCACTATTCCAGCCCTTTAAAGAATATTGGTCAGTAACAGAATATCGGGCAAGTTTTGTTTGATTCTATGTTATAATAAGGACAGTACATAAGGAATAAACTATTAACAAAGTGTATGGAGCTACTTATCATCAATGTGGGTGGCACAGTGGTGGCACAGTATAGTGCCAGTTACCTTTGATCTTTAGCTTGAGTCTCTCTCATGCATATTTTTTTCTGGGAACAGGTTTTCCTTCAACCTCCCAATACCAGTAAGTGAATTAGCCACTCAAAGAACAGTTGACCTACAAAAGAGCAGAGGAGATGCCCGTGCAGGAAGCGTGGATGAGAAGAGGAGGGCTGTACACGTGTAAAGAAGGCGTGGGCAGCGGCGTGCTCTCCTTGGATGCAAATCTGGAGTCTGTCAGCAGCGGAAGACAAATTGGATGCGCTAAATCGGGAGGAAAATTGTGAGAAAAATACATTTTAAAAAAATAGACATATAGTAATATAGAGAATACAGACTGGTGGTGGGTCTCTCCCATTTCTTGTCATTTCTTTCTCTTCTGTCCTGTGCTCTCTTCTCTACTCCTTTAAAATAAAATGTAAATATACTGTAGATAAGGTTTAGATGAAATGTAGAAATATAGATAATGTTTATATAACATGCTAACAGGATATTAACGAACTGTCGTGGATTAGCTACAGAGTGAGTACAAATGCCAGCTAACTTTCGAAAAATAAAAGTTAATTACTACTTTGAAACACTCCAAGCTTACCAGAATACAAGTGAACTTATTTGTTAGAAACAAAACACAAAATATAAAAGATGTATTAATGTAAATGTACCTGAAATAAAGGGCAGATATGTTAGCAGTCTAGTTGAGCGGTAACGACCGTTACTGCAGCTCGAGCTCCCATGATTTCAAATCACAACATCTCGGCCTCGCGCTGAGGCAGGTACATTAAATTTCGTTCCCGTCGAATTATACCAGTAAAACATCCAGTTACATGCACATGAGCTGTGTGCCTTGTACCCATTGAAAAGCTGGGATGTATGCATAATATATAACCCTGGATACCCCTGTAGTAGTGTGCTAGTATTATTTACCTGTGTCACACAGGTGCCTTTAAAAAATACATTTATGTAAATGAATTGTTTTATATTTTTATCTCATTAAATCTGATCATGAAATTATTTGTGTATGTGCATAATACAAATACAATGCTAATGTAAAGACTAACTGTTAATTATTAAAAGTTACATCAGGAAATACACACTATTATAAAAAATAAAAAAAAGACATGAGCCCAGTTCACCAAGGCACAGCTCTGTATGTAGAGGCGTGTGTGTGTGTGTGTGTGGAAGGGGGAGGACTGTCGCAGGTGGCATTGAAAACACTTCAGCTGTTGTTAAATGTTGAATTTGTGGAAGTGTGCTCAATAGCAGATAGTTTATTGTAAGACAAAGTGTGATTTCTGCCAGTCTGTTGTTCCTGGCAGGACATGTGGCATCAAGTGTGCAGGGGCACAAACTGGCATCACAACTTTGTCTGAAAATGTTAAAAATCTGTTCTCTCTGAACATTACTACGCCTGAACTGACTGTTCCAGCCATGTGGCACTGCATGCTAATCAAATGCCAAGCAAATGTGTTACATTATTATAAGTCTAACACTTGGTATTGTGTACATTTATCTGTAATAATTAACATATTTTTCCAAAACACACAAATAACACACACATTCTTTTCATTACTTGATTAAATATGTAAAATAATTCTTGGCAAAACCAAAGCTTGTGTTAAAATTAATTAGATAAGATTCAAACATTCAAACTGATCAAAACATAAAACATGTCCTAACAAATTCTATTTTTAAACAGAATTTACTATTATTAGTCCACATGAATGAAATTCACGAATGAATGGACAAAAATCTTTTGTTGCAGTTAGTGAGGGATTGATTGATTTAAAACTGTTAGGTTTTAGAAGGTCATGGGACCTTTTCACCACCTGCAGCTTAATAAAAAGTTAGATGAAACCCAAAAGGAAATCACCATCAGGTTTTAATCTCAAAGAAAAGACCAAGTCAGAGTCCAAACCGAACTGACACACTGTCACGACCCAAAGAGGAGGAATATTAATGTAAGAATGATTTCGAATAGTCAACCTGGACTGTGATTAAATACTCAATCAAATAAAGCATAGAAGTACAATCGTTTGCTGGACCCCGAATGAGTTAATCTTTATGTTAGGTATTAGATGTATTAAACTGTAGCTGTGAATAATAAAAGATGAAATGATATCGCCCAATTGTTTGAAACTATTATTGAGTAGATTAACTGTACATGTACAGTATATCAAACACCTAACACAGAGAGGTACTGGCTCCCTCTTGTGGCTGGAAAAAGAAGATAATAATTAGGATTTTGCAGCCATCTGGTGGTCAAAGATGGAACAACCTGTCAGTAAAGGGATGGATGTTACATTAAAAATGTTTTACAAATATATTAAACATATAAAATCAATCAATCATACAAAACTCGACTCTCATTCAAACGCTGATTTGTCAAAACATGTTTGTTGTCTAATGCTGATTGTTTTTAAATGCTGAGGAAAACCTACTACAGCTGATTTATTCACAGGTAAACATATTTATAATTTCTTTAAATATATAATAATAATAATAATAATACATTTTATTTATATAGCGCTTTTCAAGATACTCAAAGACGCTTTACATAAGACAAATAATCAAAACAAATACGTACATACACCATACAAATCATAGTACAAAATCAAAATAGTACATCAACATCAAGAATAATTAAGATAAAAACAAAGAGAGCAGCATAAGACAGTTCATTAAAAATTAGCTAAATTATGAGAGAGAACAACAAATATAGAACAATTTCTTAAAATTAGACAGAAACAGGACAGATTTACATGCAATCAGGAAACTGAAAACTTTACAAGTTTTAGGATCTAGGACTTCACATTTCTGTCGTGATCTAAGTATAAAAACTATTAAAAAGAATAGCAAAAATAAAAGCATTTATTTTGTGTTGTTACAAGTTAAATGCCACTCTGAATAGATGAGTTTTGAGAAGTGACTTGAATTTGGACAGGTCAGGACAATCTCGTAGGTGTTTGGGGAGAGCATTCCATAAAGATGGAGCAGCTATGGAAAAGGCCCTGTCACCCCAGGTCCGGTGCTTGGTCCTAGAGGGTATGGACAGTAGGTTAGCCTCAGAAGAGCGAAGGCTACGGGAGGGAATGTGCTGATGGAGCAGGTCGGTGAGGTAGGATGGGGCCTGATTATGGAGAGCTTTGTGAGTGAATAGAAGAATTTTGAATTGAATGCGTTGAGCAACGGGAAGCCAATGAAGTTTTTGTAGAACAGGTGTAATATGATCACGGGAGCGAGTATGAGTAAGGAGGCGAGCAGCTGAATTCTGGATATACTGAAGTTTTTTTAGGATTTTGTTAGATGTACCATAAAGGATGCTATTGCAATAATCAATTCTGGATGTAATAAAAGCATGAATCAAGGTTTCGGCGGCAGAAAAGGAGAGTGATGGACGTAGACGTGCTATGTTTTTTAGATGAAAGAAAGCAGTTTTGGTGATGTGATTTACATGGCGGTCAAAAGAGAGGTTGCCATCAAAAATTACACCAAGATTTCGGATGTTAGAAGACGGAGACAAAGTGTCATTATCAATGGTAATTTGAAAATTTTTTGTGGTTTTTGCCAGGGTTGTAGGACCTACGATGATCATATCTGATTTTTCACAGTTTAATTTGAGGAAATTAGCTTTCATCCACAATTTCATTTCAGTGATGCAATTTGTCAGAGTGGAGTGAAGTTCAGTATTAATGGATTTGGAGGAGATGTAAAGCTGAATATCATCAGCATAGCAGTGGAAATGTAAACCATGCCGACGTATGATGTCACCAAGGGGGAGCATATAAAGAATAAACAAAAGGGGACCTAACACTGAGCCTTGGGGAACGCCTTGGGACAGTGGAGCAATGGCAGAACTACAATTGTTGATATTAACAAACTGTTGTCTGTTTATGAGATATGACCTTAACCACAAAAGGGCAGTACCAGTGATGTTGACAGAGGATTCAAGGCGGGACAGAAGAATGGAGTGATTAATGGTGTCAAAAGCTGCAGTAAGATCAAGGAGGACGAGAATATTAATTTGTCCAGAGTCTGAGGAAAGAAGAAGGTCATTTGTGACTTTGAGGAGGGCTGACTCAGTGCTGTGCTGGGGGCGGAAACCAGACTGAAATGATTCAAATAGATTATTGGAATTTAGGTGATCTTTGAGCTGTGAGGCAACAACACGTTCCAGTATTTTCGACAGAAATGGAAGATTGGAAATGGGCCGAAAGTTACTCATAATGTTAGAGTCAAGTCCAGGTTTTTTAAGTATGGGAGTAACAGCAGCCAATTTGAGTGATTGAGGGACTGAGCCAGAACTAAGAGAGGAATTGATTATCTCTGTGATAAGTGATGAGATAACTGGAAAACAACCCTTAACAAGTTTTGATGGAGCAGGATCCAAAACACAAGTGGAGCTTCGCATCCCTGTTAAGATCTCAGATAGGTCCAAAAGAGACACAGGTGAGAACTGAGACAGAGGCTGGGTAATAAATTGAGATGAGATAGGCGGAGAAACAGAGATGACAGGGGAAACTGTCAGAAAATTGTGGATATTCTCAACTTTTGTTTGAAAAAATGAGAGGTAAGAGTTACACTTGTCAACTGTAAAGGAATTGGTAGTATTGTCAACTGGTTTGAGAAGTTTATTTATTGTGGAAAAGAGAGTCTTAGGATTTGTTGATCCAGCATGTATGAGTTCGGAATAGTAAGTGGATCGGGCTGCCGTAAGAGCGTCTTTGTAATGTTGAAGATAATCAGAATAAATCTGATAATGTACTGTTAGACCGGTTTTCTTATAAAGTCTTTCAAGCTGGCGTTTACGGGATTTCATTTGGTGAAGCTCAATTGTGTACCATGGTGCGGAATGACTAAATGAAACAAATTTGGTTCTCAAAGGAGCCAGCTCATCGAGACATGAGGCGAGTATGTCATTATAGTAATCGACAAGGTCAGATGAATTACTAGACAGTACAGGACAGACAGACATCTTTTTAACAAGAGAATCTGAGAAAGCAGAGGGAGAGATATATTGAAGATTCCTGAAGGATATTTTACGTTTAGCTCTAGTGATGGGCCTAGTGACCTCAATGTCCATGATGATTGTCAAATGATCAGAGACAGTAAGGTCATGGCTGGACGGCTGATGAACTAGGACACCAGTAGAGCAGACAAGGTCAAGAGTATGACCTTTTTTATGAGTTGGAAAATGTATATGTTGTGTGAAATTAAAACACTGTAACAATTCCAAAAATTCCCTGGCAAATTTACAGTTGTTGTCATCAATATGGATGTTAAAATCACCCATAAGCAGTACAGAGGATGAGAGGGCACTAAGCTGGGTTAAAAAATCTGAAAAATCAGAGAGAAAGGAAGCGTTTGGCTTTGGCGGACGATAAACTACAGCAGTGACCAGAGGAGTAGGCCCTGACAACTTGAAAGCCAGGTGTTCAAAAGAAAGAGCAGCAGGAAAAGACAAAGTGGTTATTTTAATATCATCCCTATAGACTGCAGCAACACCACCACCTCGCCCTTCCATACGAGGTTCATCAATATACGAGTATCCCATTGGCGTGGTCTGATTTAACATAAAATAATCCAAGGGTTTATGCCAAGTTTCAGTGAGACAGAAAAAGTCTAGTTCACTGTCAGATATAAATTCACTGAGTACAGTACTTTTTGTGTTGAGTGAACGAACATTAAGCAATGCCATTTTCAAGTGGTATTGTTGTGTAGTTGGCTGTGAGGAACGAGGAAGAGAACGGAGATTTGCTAAGTCCACTCCGCGTTTCCCATCCCACTCCGTGGACAGCGTTGTCATGGAGACTACACCGCTACTGGTGTGCAAGGCAGCAGCGCTCTGATGACGTGTTTGCGGAGCGACAGTGCGCACGGCTGACCAGAAGGATGGAATAGCGTTACCGTTTCGAAGATAAACAAGCTTTCTCCGGGAGCCCCTGTGAATATAACGAGGCCGGCGAAGGAGTCCAAGCTGTTTGATGACTGAAATACACGATGGAGTAGTGCAGTTGTTGAACTTCCTCAGCTGGTCAACGGAATAGTTCAACATCGTGCCGATCCCATATAAACAGAAAGTAGTTTCAGTTCATCCTTCTATGAAAACAACTTAACAAGCCCATTCAAACATTTTCTAAATAGTACTAAAATACTTGAAACTTCAGTATACAGTGAGGAGAGACTAATATCTAACCAGTTTTGTTATTGAATATACTTTCTTCTAAATACATACAAAATACATATACAACAAGAATGTATTTATGAGCATAAAAAGTAAAAGAATACAACACAATAAATCAGGAAAAAGTACAGACATGAATCAAAAATAAAATAATATTTTGTTGAAAGGCTGTTGTTTGCATTGAAAGCTTCAAGATGTCCACTGTAACAAATGTATTTATTTATTTAGTTCTGCTTTATAGTTGTCTTTCAATTTCCCAAACTTACATAGATCCATCCATCAAATAATTTTAAATTGATTTAAGTGTAGCAGGTGCAGCAGTGTTGTGTGTAATCAGGTGTTCACTGATAAAAAAAAGAGTAGAGGAAGACTACAACACACTGTACATGAAATAAAAGAAAAAACAGCACTAAGAGAGTATATGTTCCTAATAAAGAGCCCAGTACGTATCAACAGTATTTAAAACTCCCAACAACTCTGCTGCACTCCTACCAGAACAACACACACTACCATGTTATTACTGTGTTATTGTTATTGCTTAGGACCTACACTAAACAGATCAGAAAGTTTGGGTGGAGGACGAATGTTGTTCTGGTATAAGTGCATCAGGTACAGCAGTGTTGTTGGGATTTTAAATACTTAAATAAATTTGACTTAGAAATGGATCGATCCCAAATTAAATATAGAACGCTGAATAAAGCAAATGTCTGAAAAAATTATTTCAATGGAAAACCGCTGAGGTTTGTGCTGGGAGGAAATAACATCTGTAAATAATAAATCCTTCTGAGCTACAGGACAACATAAAAATGTAACTTTCTAAGCTTACAGAAAAATGTCAAATCCACATGAATCCTCACCACTAATGCATTGTTTCAGTCAAATACCTTTTTTTGTTATTAAAAAGTACTATTAAATAAAATATAAAGAGTTCCATTAAATCTCTTATCAAAACAATTTCTCCCAAAACAATTCGAATTGTGGTAATTTTAGTAATGCACTGATACTCCTTGTCTAAAAGCTCAATTTCATATGAATTTAAAACTGTTAAAACCAATGACCTTATGAAGCAAACCAGAACAGCAGTCCAAGACATTCATTTTGTGTCATTGTTCAGATTTTCCATTTCCTGTTGAATGCACTGAGGCAGGAATGTCTCTCTCTCTCTCTCTCTGTGTGTGTGTGTGTGTGTGTGTGTGTGTGTTTTACCCTCAAGGCTTGATGCCAATGTGTGTGTGTTGCTTCAGAAATAGATGACAGTGAAGTAACTGTGGCTGTTAGTGGTGTGTTTGGTAGGTGACTGTAGAAGCAAATATGTTTTCCTTTTCTATTAAAAAATGCATTAAAATCAATATTTTATTTAGACTTTATTTAAACTTTCAGCTGGAATGAATCAGAATTAAAACTGGAACATTCAGCATGAATTAGAAACCACATATGTGAATCTTTATTTAAAAATACTGAATAAATAATCCAAGCTACAGGATAATTTCAGATTAATAGCTGTAATTCTTTCACTAAGGCACTGCATTACATTTTAGTAATAATGAAAGTTTTCAGCTATTCATCACATTCAGGGTGTTGAGAACTTGCCCATAAACCCCTGGATCTAATATTACATTTTGACATGGTGCAGCTTGAACCTCCTCTTCATTATGCTGGAATGTTTTGTCCTAAAACCTCAAGACTTTTGCTTAGATTGTACAGCAAAACCATTTAAAAATATCCAAAGTGAATGGCGGTTGAGCAGAGCCGTCCTGCTGGTGCCAAACATGAACATTTTTCTTTGGTACTGGAACCTGTACAAACAACACTAATAGAAACTAAACCTCAGTGAGTGCACCCGTATGCCTGGAGCTCGTTCTGATGGTGGGTAAAAAATGCTGATAAAAAGACGGAAAAATGTGTTTCACTAATATCACCTTTCTTTTCTTCCACAAACACTGGCAAGTGTTCTCACATTATCACCCTCGGGATTTAATAACTTACAATTTTTATGTCGATTTACTGCAGTTTCATCATATATAAAAAAACTGGGGGATTTTTGTAAGAATGGAAGGGTGTGGTATAACGACATCTCTTAGCTCCTGCTGTGCTTTTGATAAATGTGACAGCAATATGCAAATAAAGGAAAAAACCCTGCCAACACACACACACACACTGTGCTAAAACCCCATTCATGAGAAATCCAAGTTACTCTCTGAACCTACATTAGATAAACATACTGCTGTACCACTATATACTACACAGTCGAGTCATTGGCATAGAAAAGTGCAGTAAAGATAAAAAATAGTTTTTTGTAAGTTTCAAAATGATCACTTAAATAAAACATGTATCTTTATTATTATATTTTAATAAAGGCTTGAAATCTATTCACATAAATAATAATATATAATGTATAATTAATACAAGTCACAATAATTTTTAAAGTGGGCAGAAGGTGTGTTGCATTTTAGGGGGTAAATTTTCTCTTTTAAAAAATGATGCACATCATTCTTTGTACTGTAGTATTGAATGTATATAATACTGCATAATATATAAAACATTAAATCTACACGTCTTTGTGTTTTATCTAGGTACTCTCTAGGTTTTCTTCTACCTACCAACAAACATGTAGAAGATGAATTAGCTGTTCTGACGTGGCCCTAGGTGTATTACACTGTCAAGGCTGCGTTCACACCTTATTTCCAGTGTTTCCACATGGCACCAGATTCACAGCAACTCTGAGTAAAATAAATAAACAATTATATACAGAAATATCATCTGTTTACAATAGAAATAAAAATAGAGGTGGCTTTTGACACCATCTGACCCAACCAGAGTAGGTGCAATGTAACTGCCAGGAAAGTGAGTGCACACAGAAGTTGAGTATATCCACAGCAAATAAACAAACAACCAAAAAAGGGAACTTCCCAGTGATTATGTGATTACCATTTTACACAATTGCTGTTTTTAGAAAGGAACACGACACATAAAAATCTAGACAAACATTGGCAGTAAAATGTGTTGTAATGAGGAGCTCAGTCATGCTACGATTGCTACAAGTTTAGTGGAAACGCTGCACACAACACTAAGACCATAACGTGAAATGCCAGCAATAAGCTGGATTGGTGTAAAGTACACCACCATTGGGCTTTAGTCTTGTTAAATGTGCTCACTGGACTTCAAGAATCAGGCTTCATCATCATCCAGTCTCTTAGATCTAGGTTTGGCAAATACCAGGAGAAGACAAAAGCTAGCTACCACATTGCCAACTGCCAAATGTAGTAATGAAAGAAAAATAATCTTGAGCTGTTTTTTATGATAGGGCTCAATAATTCCAGGAAATAAAAACGTTCATGATACGGCATACAACAACATTTTAAAGAACTAAGTAGTGTGCTTCTACTTGGGGAATTCACCTTTCTGTTTCAGTTTTGGCTATTTTTCCCCATGCAATGCAAACTTAGACATAAATGACATGTTTAACAATTATGTATAGATGTGATGTTTGTGTGTCCACATACATTTGGTCACATTGCATTTGCAACACATGGCGAATTGAGACTGAGCTGAAAAAAAAAAAAAACAACTGAAAGATTCCTTTAAAAGAGAAGAGGTTAGAACTTCCCTTTGATATTTAATGTACTTATTACTTACATGTACGCTTCAAACATTTCTGCAAATAAATGTTAACAAAATTGTAAAAATAGACTATGCACATAAATAAAGGTGTCAAAGGAATAATAAATATGAATTACCCAGGTGTTAGTCCGTCCGTAGCTTCCTCCTGTCAACCAGTGATGCATTTACAAAAGAGAACAACTTACTGACACAAAATAACAAGAAAAAATATAATAGTTTAATATATCATTAGAGTGAGTTTATGGAAACCAACAGTACCAGCTTTTTTTAATCCAACCCTCTTTAATTGAAACCTTTGGGTGTGACAAACACTTCATTGGTACCAACAGTATTTGGCCCCATTTACACCTTGCATTAACACGCAGTCTCACATTTACACCTTGTATAAATATGCACTCGTCACCTGTGTTATTTCCCCTGCAAAAAAATGCAAATCCGATACACATACACAACACACGCTTCCTTCGCCTGCTCCAAGTGGGTGCACATGGAGATCTGTAGCACGCACACAGAGCCATGCACCAGTGTCCGTTATCTCCCGTCTCTGTGCAGACGGCATTGATCAGCCAGCAGCAGGTATGAGGAATCCCTTCCGGCATTCCAATCACTTCAGAGGAAGCAATCAAACTGTCTGATCACTGAACGTGCACTTTAAAGCAAGGTTTAAACAGGGCCTCAACAGTAATCTTGATGTTTAACATTTAAATGCAATGATCAGGCCAAAACATTTTGTACACACCTTCCTACGTACCACAGATGTAGTTCATCAGCCAAGACATGTTTGGTTTTTGGAGTTTTTTTAGTTCTACCTTAATTTGGCACACTGTATTATGCACAGATATTATCACAATATTAGATATAGCTTTAGAAAAACTAAAGACAATATCAGACAGCAAAAATGCCTTGGATGATTAACTACATTTAAAGAGAAACTGTGTAAAACTGTATTATTGGCTTCACACTGATGCCTTGAACACTTATTGGTGATGAACTGAACGATTTCCTCATTTATTTTTTGTTTGCATGTAGAAAAAAGTTTGTGTAGAAAATCTGATGTGATCGATGCCTCCCATACTGAGAAATCACAATTCGGTTATAAGAAAAGCACTTGCGCTTTAATACATTCCATAAATGTTCATTATGTCTGATGTAAGATAAATAGATACGATTCCTGCATGTCCATCTGAGAATCAATACAGTCCCTGATCCATGATCGGCTCTGCGCATCCATGTGCGACAGCGCAGCGAGTTCACGTCGCCTGCAGGTCCATGTCCTAGTAATCCAAAACTTTCCCCCGTCAAGCCCATGTGGCACCGCCCACTACAAGATCAGTCTCTGGCCCAGGATTTTGCGATTGATCTCGGCCAAAGCCACGGAGAACACGAATGCCTTCTCGTCCGACAGGTTGGCGTAAATATCCACCTCCTTTTCCTGTTTTTCTGGAAACAAAAAAACAATCCACCAGCAGGAAAACGTCACTTCATGAAGAAAAAGAGAAAGATTTGGAAAAAAGTGGTGATTTCCTGGCATGGAACATATTATGCTTGTAAAATGACAATTGATGTTGTATCAGTAGTATCAGTTATAGTCATAGGGAAATGCTAAGTGTTTTTAACATGAGCTTTATAACTGTCATACACACAGTCATAATATGAGTAATCTAGCTCGCAATGAGTGCAGCAAGTATCACATGTTAATCTTATTCACCTGCAAAAAAGGAACAAGCTGCATTTATATAAATATGTAAAAGAAATGGTTTGAACTACGGTTATATAAAAAAAACCTAAACACTGTATAACATGATTAGCAAGACAAAATGTCAATACCAAAGTTGCATGGTTATTGACATAAAGAAAACATCCAGCTCTTGAGCTGACTGACTGTAGCTAAAAATGATGACTTTCTGGCTTGTAAAAGAGCTATAAAACATGATGAAACCACAACCTTACATACATATTTCAAAATCCTGCAAGATGAATCTCCAACATGTGTTTAAATCACACCCTAAAGTTTTCACTACCGTTGAGAGCTTCTGACGTGTAGCTGAAGGCTGTAATGTTATGGGGGGCAAAAGTGGACAAGCAGAATCATTTTATATTTATAGCTGTCATGGCTGTTTTTATTATATATTTATTATAACTGCTGAAAATAATGAATAAAATATCACTTTTTTTTGTTTGACTACATATTCAGGAACTCATTTACATCCCCCAAACAGCAAAGCAGAGCGTATCTATTTATCTGTTATTTGTTTATCTGCATTATAACAAAATACTCATCTCTCTGTTCCTATCAGCCAATAAAAGTGCTATAGTTATTACATGGGTTATTCCGTATTTACTGTGACCTGTATGTAAACATATTCCTTGTTAAGTTGCAGACAATAACACTTTACAATATGTACATACTGTTTAAACAGAGAAATACAATTTGCTTTAATACACTGCTGAAAAGTAATCATGCTAAGCTTTTAAATGGTACCTTGTTTACTGTATATGTTAATGGTACAGCCTTGGGGTTGGGGGGTTAGAGGGTCGAGGTTTAAGAGTCACGGCTCTCTACTGATTATTACTAATAAAAAGACATTAATCTTGTTTCCATGATGAGAAACTAGAAAATGGTTGTGAGTCATGTGCATGTCAGACAGATTCGTATGAAGTCTCAACTAAAATGCTGCTAAGTTTATATATAGGTCTGTTACTTCTCAGTATAAAAAGTGATTTATATTAACAAGCAGTCACTTTAAAAGACTGTATGTTGATGTTGTGAACCATGATAGCAGATCTGCAGAATAGTCATTTAAAAATATAACTTAAATTAAACTTTATACAATAAAAAAATAGTAAAGCTCATACCTTTCTCTTCATCTTGCTTCTTTAAACTGACAGACTTCGGTCTACCCCGCCCTCTCCGGATCTGTTCTGACTGGCTGTTGGTGCGGGACCGTCTCCTGTTCTCCATATCGTTGGTAGGTGTCAAGTTGATCTTTTCTTTTCTTATTCGTTCTGTTCGTCTTCTCCTTGCATCCTGTTTTTCTAAAAGAGGACAGAAATTTACATCAAAAGCTCATTATCAATTCACTCATTCATTACAGGGTTGTAGTGGATCCAGAAGATGACCTGAACGGTGCAGTGGTTTATGGCTGGGCATCACAAACTCATTTATTTCTACTAACTAAAGCCGAAGGGCAAAATTATAATAAACCATATAAAGTACTTAAGCAAACCCATGTGGAACATAATAAACACCAGAGACAAATTAAAACCAAACCCAGTCGTGCGGCACAAACCTGCTGTGCTACCCTGCTGCCAAAAGCATATCATGAACTTTTTTAACAAACTGATGGGTCTGGTATAGTTATTCAGCCATGGTTAATGATTGTTCCTGTTTAATGTATGCAAAACTCTGCATTATATTATTGACACAGGGAGCTTCATGACAGGGGCACTAGGTGTATCCCACACCTGTGATATTAAAGGATTGAACCAACTTGCAAACTTACAAGCTTAACCGAGGCGAAACAATACTGCGGCTCACGGACATAAAACAAAAGAAGGGATGTAAAGGTTAAATAAATAAACAACATACTAAAGCTCAAGATAAACACAGAAAAAGACCAAACCATAAACCCAACACAAAGCACAAGATAAGAATAGAAAAGCCAAGAAGTCAATGAGCTGATTTACATGTCTACCCCCAGGTGAAACGAGTGATCGGTGAAGAGAATGCAGTTTAAAAAGAGCTGCACTTTCATTCGATCTGCGCCTCCACCCCCCTGCCACCCAACATGGACACGGCAGGTGGGTTTGTTACAACTTTAGAACACAAATCCACTTTATGCAGAACACCTACTATTTACACAATGTAAGATTAATTACACAGTATAAAATGTTCTACAGGAATCCCAGCAAACACAACTGTTCAACAAAACAATTACAAAGGGCAGTTGTAGCCTAGCGGTTAAGGTACTGGACTAGTAATTAAAAGGTCGCTGGTTCAAGCCCCATGACAGCCAGGTTGCCGCTGATGGGCCCTTGAGCAAGGCCCTTGGCCCTTAACCCTTAATTGCTTAGACTATATACTGTCACAGTACTGCAAGTCGCTTTGGATAAAATCGTCCGCTAAATGCTTAAAACGTAAAATGTAAATGACAAGTCTAATGGACTTCGTAGACACTGCTGATTACTAACGACACTTTAATTTAATAATATTAAAAAATAAGTAATGGAGAATAAATCCTATAATTGCTAATGCTTAAAATCTATTTATTTAACCAGCATATCTGTATCTCAAATAATTACAGATATCTTACAGTATTTCTTGTAATATGAGATACAGAAATAAAGAAATTTAATAAAGAGGAAATAGCTAAAATGAAACAGCTCCTAGCTATTCTCCCCCTTTACACACTCATTGAATGTATTTTCTGTCACCCTTGATCCAAATAATTGGCCGCGCCTCCTCTTTTCTTACATTAACACAACACCATCCCCCTTCCATCTAGAACAAAAAAGTGTGTGTGTGAGAATAATGTGTGAGCATATCAGTGGCACTGCGCTATTCTGCATTTGCTGCATATACTCACAATAAACAGAAACAGACTATTCAAGTGTTATTAGAACAGGGCATCTGTAAGGGTTTGTAAAAGAACTTAGATATTTGCAGGATTTGGCAACCTTGTGTGAACTGACTGAAGAATAAACACAGTTCCAGCTTGTGTTTACAGTAGAGGTACAGAGACAGTGGGAGCTCGACACTCCGTAGAAAAATACAGCGGATATTCAAATAAAGCAAAACATTTGTTTCAAACTACGTCCTGATAGTTTATTTTCTCTCTGTGTCCTCTCAAGTTTTCATGTCTTTTTTTCAATGTGAACTCTTAATATATTGTATTTTGAGTAATAAAAATTTCATCTCGAAGGAATCTTATCTTAAAATGTAATGATTTTTAAACAATTAATACAAAATGTTTATTACAACATTTATTTATACATGTAACTGTTGCAATTAGTTGCATTATTGTTCAAATTAAATTATAAAACAATTATTTCTGTGGATTTCTGTGTGTCAAATCAAAAATAAAGAAACTGGTTATTATTTTGGATTCCAATATCTGTCTAATTTCCTACTGCGTGCAACATACTGTTCAACTGATTAATGCCTTTGACATGCTTTATCATAAACTATTTTTAAATCTTTAATTTGCTATATGTATTAAGGTAGCTACAAAATAATACATTTACTTTTGTCAACAATAATTTTAGTAACCACTTCATCACAGTCACCCTGGACAGTATGGAACAATGTGGAGGAGGCATTCTGTCTGTGAGACATCTTTCATGGTCCATGGTGCTTGTCATTGTGCAGCACACACTCTACCAGGCTGTGTCACCGTGCTGCTCTACTATTATTACTAGGATTATTATAAGCAGCACACACATCTTCCTTTAAGGTCACCAAAATTGTGATCAATTAAATATGAAAGCCAACACATCAACCTGAACTATAATATGATCGTCTGAACAGCCCCATCTTCCTTTCATTTTTTTAAAACAGCATAAATGAGCAATAACGATTGCTGTTCTATATGTGGGTGTGTGAGTTCCCTCTCCGCCTCCTCTCACTGCAGTTGTATTTCTACACAATAGTGCAGGAATCCTGATCTCATCAAAAACCTGTTCTAACAGGAACCTCTCTGTTCTAAAGCTCATTAAGGCAGTCATTAATTTCACTTGACGCACCACAGGGTTAGGCCACATGTCAGTGTCACCGTGTGATTGCCAACATCTCCATTAAACAAGTTCAGCTATTATTCAACCTACAGCTGTAATCAATGTAATAAACACCATGTAATCCTGCATCGAAATGTGTCTGGTTTTACAGGAATTGAGTATAAAGTTACAGAAATTCTAATGCAAACGTTTACACACCTCTGGTCAAATTCCATGTTTGAGAACTTTGAGAAGTTTAATGTGTGAATTTATTATATCATTAAACAGTTAATGTGCATTAAAATATGTGGAAGAAGTGCGCTTACCTGTTTTTACTACCGTAATTAAATCAACAAACCAATGGAACTTAACAATAAATGTATAAACATTTGCATAAAACTGTTCAGGTCCTATTGATGTACAAAAATGACCAGAATGTTCTTTACAATATCAAAAACACCAAGATTGGTGCAGCATGATAAAGCTTGACCTATATTGAAACTGAGTGGTTATTATTAGCTCAGGCCATAATAAATAGTTCATCCTGCTTTAGGAACAGACAGCTAACAAAGAAACCTGATCAGTACAGGGTAGGAATATAATAAATGGCCTATAACTGTGTGAACACTGTGTATCTCTGAGTAAACTTCAAACAAACTTACACTGAGAACATTCCACATTGCATATCCATGATGTCTTGACAATTCTACAAAACCACATTTATTTTTGTATAGGATTAACCTTACACTATATTACTAATACAAAGAGCTTCTATGTAAAACATTCCAGTCACAACTCTAAGCCAGCTGCACATGAAACATGTAAACAGTAAAATACCTAAAACATGCTTCAGAACTCATCCAATGAAACAATCTGCACCTCAGGAAATCATACAAACATTTGCATCGTTTGTACGTGATCATGCCATATACAAGTCCTGATTTTTATGGCTGTAGTGTTTCACAATAGTTCTGATCATGTCTTAGTCATTCTATTACTTTAGTATTTGCCTTTGTCTGCTAAGGATCCCAGTTGACTCCCACTCTATGAGGCTCTAAATAGTGCCTCTAAGCAAGTTAAGAAAGAAAGAAGGATTTATGGATAACTATGCCGTTGCTCAACACGCTGTTGCTCAGTACAGAGCAGTAAAATCCAGCAGCAGCATCTGCCAGAAGGGCAAACAAAAGCACTGTGCAAGAACAGAGCAGAGTGCGAGAGCAGAAGGTCTGATAGAGAGATTGATGTGTGATAGATATGCCCTTGATGTGACATACATGCCTAATTATAGATACAATATGAACAGAGCCGTGGGTCTAAATATGTACTAAGCTAAACAAAATAAATTGTGAAGCATAGAATATTATTATACAGAGTAAATATTACATTTACTCTGTTTACAGAGCTGTGTACAGTAAGCAGTCCAGTGTTAATGTTAACATGTATTAAAGAGGGTGCTAACAACCCCCGTTCACATACAAGAGCTCAGAGATGCCCAAGATTTGGCAGGTCACTTTTTATCAATTGGGAAAGGAAGGAATGCCATCCATCTGTCCTAGACTACAATACCAATTGTTCTTTCTTAGACAAAAGTTGTTTTGGGTGTTTAAAACACTTTAAAATGTGGTAAATCTGACACTAGTGTGAACGGATTAAATCTAATACAGTTTGCTTTTTGTTTTTACATGATTAGACAGCAAGTGTAGACACAAATATTACCAATATGTGCAACCACACTGTTTAAACAGTACACAGCCCAATGTCATACCAATACATGGCGTTTACGGATGTCTAAACAACTTTAAGATATACAGATTTGTGTTTTACCTGAACCATGAGACACACCATCACTCAGCTTGTCGTTAAGCAGCTTTCGGCTGATGAAGACGTAGCCACAAGGACACGACTTGCACGCCACAGGGATCTGATTAAAACGGCAATAACACACACACACACACACAGAGAGAAAGACACACTGTTTAAAACAAGATCTAATTCATTTACAGTGGATTGCTAAAATGCTTATAGTGCACAGCAGCTATTTAATGTGATTAGAATTATAAGCATTACTGTGAAGTCGACCTTTGTACCCGTTTAATTATTCATTGTAATGAGCTTGCTGTGTGTAAGCATTGTAATGAAAATGACACACATCAGCACACTCTTCCCCCACGTCAGGGTGACAGTGACACAAGTTGGGACTGACTGTTTCTGGTCTGTATATTACGCACCCTAAAATGTTATCTCTCTGAGGAAATTATTAAAGGTTTGATATAAAACTATAAAAATAGACACATTAATGTTGTGCACTGTATTAATGCTGGCTTCAATTTCATTGAACCAAGGACAGTGTCTAGTGGGTAGAGCTGTCTGTTACCAACTGTAAAATTGTGGGTTTGAATCCCTGCTTCATTCTAGGTCATAATATGCATTCACGTCAGTTGCCAAACCAGAAGCACTAGGAACCACTTCCTGTGTCTTCAGTAATTGGTTAGTAAAATGTAGCTGTGGGTGGAGCCTTAACTGTGCTGTTCAGTCAGTGTGTTAAAAGCAGATACAGCATTCCAAACTGCATACTTCTGGAATTAATAGTAACACAAAGTAGCATCAACTGGTGTTTAACTGCTACAGACAGTTAAAAAATAATGAAACAATTTCTTTAAAAACACACTGTTAAAAGGTAATAAACTATTTATCCTTAGGGTAGCAGTGCGGCTTGTTTTTGCGTGCTTAAAATTTGTTTAATCAATTTATTCATGCTTTGTGCTCCTGATTAAATAATTCTTTCTCTCAGTACAGTAAAGGCTGCAACTAACCAGCCTAAATGTACTTAATGTGGTAAAAAAATAAGCACAGGAGCTCCAGGTTTTCTTATATTCATTTTAGCCTGTATCTACAGTAGATGTCTCACACATACCACAGCTTTATTACAGCAGTACTCAGTGTGGAAATTGGCTAAGAGAAATAGTTTTGAGAAAATTGAGAGCAGTAAAGCCATTTAAATACTGTAACAAAGAAAAGGGTTTTACAGGCAACTGCTACACTGTTAGGAGAAAAAACATAATCAAGGTAATTACAGAAAAATGTATTCCAGCTATAATACTCAGTTTCTATAGAACTAAACACAGATCCTTATGACAAACAGGCTCAAATCTTTACCACTGTAAAGAACCCTTGAGAACACACACTCCTTTGTGTACGTAATGTGCTAACGTACAATCTGTTACTTATTAATAAATGTAATGTTACACTCAGGACTCATTTAGCTGCACTATGACACCACAGTATTGGTAATGTATATATGTGTTCTTCTTTATATTAGGTTTATTTTCTTTGTATCCTGACAATCCTAAATTCTAATCATAATGATTTAATGTAAATTTCTTTACTATGAATATTTACAGAAATTAATGATTTAATAAAGCAATCTGAGTACTGCATATTCTGCTGTTTGTGTAAGGCAGTATGTGAAAGCAGTCTGTGTGGGAGTATAAAGGGAGAGAAGTGGCCCATAATGTGGCCTCTGCCTGGAAAAGCAGGAAACTCCACACTGGCCACAAGCTTTAGTTGCCTTGATATATAATTACAGCAGGATATATTGACTAGAATAATAGATACCAAATCAGCTCCACTCATACATTAAAATAGCTTATGGGGGGGGGGGGGGACAAGTAGGCTTGAATTTTATGTACATAACAAGTGACTGTAGCACAGTGAAGGACTGCAGAATTAAGGATAAAAAACAGATATAAAAATATAGAACGATAGAACGAAAAATATAGAATATATAACCTGTGATAACAAGATCAGAAATTACTACATCAAAATGTATCTCAACAGAAAGAAGCACACTAAACACATCATAATTGAGACCAGTAAAACAAAAGCAAAATGTTTATATCAAATTATGTATTTCATTTGCTGAATGATGTGAATTTTACTTCTATAGTTCTGTTTTACTACGGTATTAAGCCAAGTGTTTGTCTACAATCCAAAATACTCCATATGACTAAAAAAGAAATGAACCCATGTTTACTCAAGCTACCAGAAAGTGTGGCAGTATTGTAGCCAAATAAAAGAAAAAGGTATTTCAATGTGGAGAGTAGCTTTCATTACCTTTTAAAAACAACACCCTTTTAAATTGTACATATTCAGTAAAGAATTATGGGTCAGGCCTTTTAAAAATGAACACAGCATTAATGTAACCTAATAGAACTGAACACATTCTTAGCAAATCAACATATCAGAAATATAAAATACCCTAACAGATTTTATACAAATATAGTACAATCGGTGACCATACACAGCATTACAGTCTAAATGGTCATATTAGAAGTATCAAAGTGTAACACAGCAGAAATGATTACATAAGAAACAAATACAATAGAAACAATTTTATACATCAAAACATTCATGTCGAACAACCAGGAGAAATATAGAAATGTTATCAGAAGCAATTATAGAAGAAATCATTTCCATTTAGGGCATTAGGTAATCAGTATGGACTGCAGCTGCTTTTTTTTAAACTCTGTTATCTTTATTGTAAGATTTAAGGCTTCACTAAAACTACAAACAGTTTTAAATAAGAATTTGGAATTTGAAAATGTTTCGATACAATAAGAGAAACACAAATAAAATGAGGAAAAACCTAACAGACCACAACCCATTACCAACATGTAAATAATGACGCAAACATAAAGCTATTAGCTATTATATAATTTGGTAGGCTATATTCAAAACCATTATATACACCTTGATAATCAGCATTTCGAAAATAGATCTTCCTTTCAGGCTGAATTGTAAAATAAGCGTTTATTTCGACTACAGCAGGTTTCTACATCTGCTTTTCCTCATTTCCAAGCTGCTCTGTGGCAAGGTCTTTAAACCGCAAATATTGCACATTTCCACCAAATAATGATCAAGCTGTAATATTAACACACACACACACACACAAATCAAATAAAATCCATATACACAAGGTATTAGCTCTTGCACATACTGTAAATAATAACAGATATTAGAGTGTCGATATACAAAAACGTTTTTTTTAATAGAAGCTTTAAAGACAATCTGATTTGTTCTGTTTTGTAACTTTCTTAAACAGAAGGAGCCATTAAGACAGAATAAAAGCAGCAAGTTCAGCAGGGAAACTTCCCCTCCAAATTACACACCAACAGAACAATGCTTAATCACATCACATTAATAATATTCAGCAGTCTTACCTGTTGGTCGCATTCGGGACACGATTTGGTAGCCATTTTCACTTTTTTCACTTTATTTGCAGACATTTTTAAATAAAATAAAGTCCAATGCGGAGGAAGGTCTATCCGATGTGTAATATCAGGCTTCTCTCACTACTCACACACACATGCATTCCCACTCATTTAGAGACACTCACTAACACACACACACTCTCTCTTTCTCTAACACACATACACACTCATATAAATGCATCAATCACACAAAAAAGGCTCCTCCGTGTGCCGCTTTTCCACATCGATACGACTGCACATGCGCAGTGCAGCTATAAAAAGATACAGTAACCATGAATATACTGTTGATATTTCCTTCGGTTGTGTCCAAGCGCAGTGCGCCTGCGCGGTGTGGCTCCGCCGCACAATACCACGTGACCCAAGAACAACGCGATTGAATATCTTTTTAGTTATAATTTCTTATTACGTGTCATTTTAAAGTAAATAGGCAAATAGCAACAGTGTACATGGAGCAATTGTCAGATAAGCATTCGTTTAATTGACGTGATTTTAAAGATTTAATCTGTAATTACTTTTTTGCTGTTTATACTTTTTTACTTTCAGAGAAGCACATGGAAAGTATATATTATAAAAATCAACCATTTAAAATAAATTAATCAGTTGTCTTATTATAAAAACAAATGCATTGAGGTGAAATGTATGACAAATAAATAAAAAAAATATTATTTAAAAACAGAATTATCGTATTTACAACTTTCTTGCATCAATGTGGTCATATACCAAATTGGTACACCAGATGGCAGTGTTTATTTTTAAAGTATTTAATCCTTTTTATGTCTTTATGGTATTTACAAAAATAATTCATTCAAGTCTAGGTACACTGAATACAAGTCAGGGATTATAGTATATATTTAATAAGATGTGTAATTCAGTAGCACAAAAAGCAGGACGATTTGATTTGATTTGATTCAACAACTGAATACTGTTTTATGAACGATATTAAATATCATTTACAAAACATTACTCCTTTTTAAATGGCGCCCTAGGCAGTTGACTATATCAACTCTGCACTGTGAAGCTTTTTAAACAATATATAGCTTAAATGATTTTAGAAGTACGTTATGAGTCGAGGTTTTATTCTATATTGTTATAGTTTATTATAAGTATTATAAGTTTACATGGCTTAATTACCTAAACACTGCATTTGTTTGAAAACTTTCTACTAGTTCCTCTAAGGAAACGGTTAATAGGCTAACGGTTAATCTACCAACATTAATGTATTTTAGCCAACATTTTTTGTAGAATAATAAAAAAATACAGCTGCTGCTTCTTTAAAAATCACTACAATTCTAAAATATACTAAAATCTAATAAAAAAAACATCGGATATAAACTAACCTGATTCTGAGGTAAACTGTGTGGCGGTTGAGCTGAGTAGAAACGACCGTTACTGCGGCTCGCGCGCGCACACATTTAAATTTGAAATCAGAACCAGTCTCGCGCTGCTGCTGCTGCTGATAGAAGGAGAGCCTGATCTACCACAACGAGGGGAGAACATACCAAACTCAAACACAGAAACTGAACTCAGGTTTCCAAATACGATAACACAAATCGTTATCACAGTTGTTCTTATGTATGTATTGTGTAAGCTCTGCAATAGATTGGCGTCCTGTCATGGGTGTGGTACTGCATTGTGCGCAGTGATTCCTTGAAAACAGGACCCTCCACGACCCTGACCAGGATAAAACGGTGGTAAAACTTAAAAATAAAACAACAACAATAATAATATTATTAATAATAAACTGTGGTAAAACATAAAAATAAAATAAAACAACAACAGTAATAATAATAAAATGTGGTAAAACATAAAAATGAAATAAAACAGTAATAATAATATTAATAATAATAAACTGTGGTAAAACATAAAAATGAAATAAAACAATAATAATAATATTAATAATAATAGCAATAAACTGTGGTAAAACATAAAAATAAAATAAAACAGTAATAATAATAATAATAGCAATAAAATGTGGTAAAACATAAAAATGAAATAAAACAATAATAATAATAATAATAATAGCAATAAAATGTGGTAAAACAAAAATAAAACAAAACAATAATAATAATATTATTAATAATAATAAACTGTGGTAAAACATAAAAATGAAATAAAACAATAACAATAATAATAATAAAATGTGGTAAAACATAAAAATGAAATAAAACAATAATAATAATAATAATAATAATAGCAATAAACTGTGGTAAAACATAAAAATAAAATAAAACAGTAATAATAATAATAATAGCAATAAAATGTGGTAAAACATAAAAATGAAATAAAACAATAATAATAATAATAATAATAGCAATAAAATGTGGTAAAACAAAAATAAAACAAAACAATAATAATAATATTATTAATAATAATAAACTGTGGTAAAACATAAAAATGAAATAAAACAATAATAATAATAATAGCAATAAAATGTGGTAAAACATAAAAATAAAATAAAACAATAATAATAATAAACTGTGGTAAAACATAAAATTAAATAAAACAATGATGATAATAATAATAATAATAAACTGTGGCAAAACATAAAATAATAATATTAACAATAAAATGTTGTTATTACTAAAGTTTTTTTTCTCTAAAAATAAACATAAATAATGGTTTTTAATTGTGGAGGTGTGGTGCGATCAGCCAATCGGAGTGACGAACCCTTGGCACGTCATAAGCAATGTGCTCCTGGGATTTGTAGTCCTTTCAACCAGCGATGCTTCCTAGTGTAGAAAATGTATATATAAAACTACATTACCCATCAGAGAACATACAGGCGTCTCATGTTACGGGCTGATGAAATGCTAGACTGGCGGCTGGCTCTGGAGATGAAGTGTGACTGAGGATCTGACGACTTCACGCATGTTGGCTTTGTGTTGAAGATACGGAAGATAAAAATTCTTATTTAGATAAATACATTAAGCTTATTTTGTTCAGTACGACGCACATAAAGCGAAGAAAACATACTTCCGCTTTATTACTGGATAAAGAGGATCCTGTTCTATCTGGAAATCTTCCCATCAGTCTGTAAACAACCGATCATGTACAGGCTGCAGTCTCTGTCCCATCGGGCACTGGTAGCAGGAGCTCTGGATCAGTGTGCCAGTGTGGGCAGCAGCGGTGGTGCTAAATGGCCTGGTCCGGGGAGAAAGAGCGGGCTGAGGTGGCAGAGTACCGCCGAGGCTACTGCAGCATCAGCAGTTCTGGAGAAGGAGAAGCTGAGAGAGAAGACCCTGACCATGGAGAACCTGAACCCGCAGGTGAAAGCTGTAGAGTACGCTGTGAGAGGACCTATTGTGATCAAGGCTGCTGAGATCGAGAAATACCTCCAGCAGGTGAGTGCCCACCGCACTGCTGTACAACAGGATTGGCATGAAGCCCTGGCATAAGTGTGGGTTACAAGTTGCACCATACTGTGTTGAATCTCTTCAGTAGCTGCAGCACCAACAAACAGAACCTAGGGTAGACAGTGCATTGGATTTCTGTACCCTTCCTATTTAGATTCCAGTACAACCTAAATGTGGCATGGTGGTGCAGGTGGTAAAGTGGGTGCCCCACAGCAACATGGTTACCCAGAATCTGAGTTCAAGTCCCTATGTTTGAGATGTTTTATTTATTTATTTATTTATTTCTATCTTGGTGCCACTTTTTCAGTACATCAGTACATAAAGATAATGAATAGACAACTCTAAATGGCCCTCATGTGTGGTCCAGTCAGTGTGAGTGTACTGCCCAGTAATTTCGTGCACTGTCCAAGATGTAGTCCCACCTTGCACCCAGGGTTTCGTGGTGGATTTAGGATACACCCTGATTAGGATGAAATATAAATGAGAATTAATTAATATAATATGAACCGTTTTTAACTCATCTCTATGGCTTTTAAATGTATAAACACTATTATATTTCCACACTACAGCATTTCTTGCAACCACATCTAGTATTAATGGAAATCTATTGTTTTTTAATTATAAATATTTTGTGCTTTAAGACATCAACTCAGGGGAAACCATAAAGAAATTACCACTCAGCTCTTCTTTTCATAACAGCCGTGGTGGCTGTGCTTCAGAAAGCTTGGAACAGTAAAAGTAGACCGCACACATTCCGTGAATGCTTCTATACTGGCATGTGTTCTTCTGCAGTATGAAAACATGCCACTGAAGCAGATATGTTGCCTACTTAGAATTTTCTTACACCAGCTTCTCTGTCTGTAACATGGATTTGCCTGTTAACACACTGAATCCTGGATGAACGATGGCAGAGTTTTTATTTTAGCCCTGTAACAGGAGCTTTTCTGCTGGCCATGGTGAGGTAATTCTTTAGCTGCCCACTTTTCCAGTCCACACACTTGACCGTCAGCCACCTGACTTTCACTGGCACTGAGGCACGGCTTTCTTGTGTTGGATGGCATGATCTGAATGAACGGAGGGTAAGCTGATGACAGGAGAGACGTTAAACGCATGACTAGACCCTGTCCAACACACATACTCAATATGCACATGATATGGAATGAAGACTTTGTTTACATGCACACTATTAATCTGCAATCACCAGGTTTGTTAAGTAGTCCTCTATTCTGCATACCTTACTAGCTCATACTGGATTTACAACTAATCAGATAAAGAAATGCACCAAAGAAATGTCTGTTTAATACATTACAAGTGAAATAGTTTTTATTTAGTCATTATTTGTGTTAGTCGTTCTTCCAACCAACAATAAATGGCTGAGAAAACATTCTGGTTTAACACTGGCTACATGTGGTGTATGCTCAGTACACAGGTTCACCACTATAAACAACACTAGGCGTTTTAATCTCAGTAAACATTGTTTTTTTTTCACTCAGAGTTTACTAAACATTACGATGTCGTAAATCACTCACATTAAAGTGTAACGTTGTTTTAAACATCCTTCTCTCTTTCTTACAGGGGGGTAAGAAGCCCTTCACTGAGGTGATTAAAGCCAACATCGGAGATGCTCATGCCATGGGACAACAGCCAATTACATTCCTCAGACAGGTGAGCTGGCGGTGTTGGGGCGTGATTATTATTATTATTATGATTATGGCACAGATAGGAAACTGTGCAGCTGTTGTTCCTCGCTGTCACTGTTCTCATGAAGCATCGGAGGAACGTCATCTGGAACGACCAGAAAAGTTTCAGCCCTGAAGGACGGTGCATGTGGGAGGTGTAATGTTTAGAAAGTAAACTGCTTCATGATCTGACATGCACTCTAAGCTGAGTACACAAAGCCAAGCACATTAAAGCTTTATATTGTAAGCAAAATGCCGGCTTTGTAAAAGGGTTTGGGTATTTGGATAATGAGTACGTAGCTGTTTTTAAGGAACTGTACTAACATGCTTCATTAAACACTTACTATGCTAGAAATGGAAATGTGCCATCGCTCTGTCCCGTGATCTGTATTTTTATTTACGCTCTTGTGGGTTTATGTTTATTTAAACCATCTGAGTGAACACTGATGAATTGCATGTCCTCTGTGGTAATGCACAACTATGAATTTAATAAATGTGACTGGGAGTCCTTGAAAAATAAATACTTTAGGGTTAATTTAGGGTTAAACTAATTCAAGTTCTACACTCACTTTAGTATTTTGTCTGTTACTGATATCAAAGCTTTGGGTATTGGCTGATCCAGTATTTATAACATAAACCTAATCCAAGCCAGTTGCATTATGCATTATTTCAGGAATAACAGGAAAGACGATCAAAACAAAATTCAGACCAACAGTTAAAACCCATAATCATAACTTCATAGGTATATATTATATGCCTGCTCTTGTTTGAGTTTATTCTGAACTGGAATAAAGTGGCAGCAGTTGACCTTGTTCAGACTTGGATGTGTGTAAATCCCTGTGATAAATGATCCACTGCGTCAGAGATGCCTTTTACCGAATGGAACAAAGGACGCTGCTGCCTAGCAGGTGGCACAGAGGAACACATATTCCAGTAAATATATCATGCCACCTAGGCTGAGCAGCATGGCACTCGTGTACTGTCAGGCTTGCACATTAATGTACATGAATTCTGATCTATCAAGTAGGTCAGAATTTATAGGGTTGATTTAAAAGGCCTGCTAAACTAACAGTAATACAATAAAGCTACAAAAGCAAAGCCAAGCTGAGGTAGATGAAGAAATCCTCCCTCCCCTGTTTGTGTTCATTTGAAAGGGAAATTTGTGCAGTGTAAGAGAATCTGTAGCTTTTTTCAAGCAAGTATTCATCGTTCTATGAAAATAGAGCATCACGGTTAGTTGTTTTGGACTTGTTTTGCAATTTTTAAGTACTCAGCATAATCAAAATACAGAACTACTGAATGGCTGAGGCAGCATAGCTTACTATAGCTCAGCAGAGACTGGGGTATGGTGTGTTAAATAAATGGCTGGTTCACAAACATTCCATGAGATGTGGATAGCCTAACATGACTCTCATAGCTGTGACCAGTTAGGTGAACTTTATATGGTCCACAGAAAGAGCTTCTGTGCAGATTCGTCACAGAAGAGGTGTTCACAGCTCTCCAGTGTTTGTTATCATATCTGATAGTGCTTGATATCATAGCTTAATACCACGTGTTAAACTGTGTGTACGTTATTACTTAGACTTGTTATATTCTATTCAATAGAGGAGTTTAATGAAACAGCAGTTGATAAAAAGCAGCAGTGATTATTTATAAATCATGATATATATGTTAATGGTTTGTGTGTGTGTTTGTGAAGGTGGTGGCTCTGTGCACTTACCCCGAGCTCATGGACAGCCCAAGTTTTCCCGAGGACGCAAAGTGGAGAGCACGGCGCATTTTGCAAGGCTGCGGGGGACAAAGCATCGGTACGCAGAGAGAAATAGTTAACGTTGTGTATTAACATTGTGTAAATGTCCATAACCTCATTACACACAGTGTGAAATTACTTTTCAAACAGGTTTGTTTATTGCTTACAACATTTCTCTAAATATGGTCAAGACAAAAATGGGAGGAAAGGGGGAAACTGGAATAGTTGCAAGGCGTCTAATGAAAAGGAAAATCTCACATTTGTTCTAGGAGGCTTGGAGCCAATCAGAGAGTTTTATGGCAATATTATGTGGACTGATGAGCCTAAACATTGTTTTTCTCAGGATCGTACAGTGGCAGTGAGGGGGTGAACTGTATCCGGCAAGACATCGCTGGTTACATCCAGCAGAGAGATCAGGGAGTGCCGTCCAACCCAGACAACATCTTCCTCACCACCGGTGCCAGTGATGGCATTATGGTAACTAACACAAACACTGCAGATTACAGTGAGACAGATGCCCTGACTTTGGTTAACATATACATTTTTTATTTTTGTATTATTATTAAAAGCCAAAGGTGTCATATATATGTATCTACACCCACAGAAAGGCTAAAATAAAACAGAACTAAACACCATCATTCTGTACTTAATACTTTTTTTTTTAATTCAGCACTTTTTATAAATAGACGAATAGCAAAATCTCAAGTAAATGTTTGTGAATTCTTTTAGTTTATTTTTGTTAACTTGTGTTTGTTTCTCAGAACATCCTGAAGCTGCTGGTGTCCGGCGAGGGCCGAAGTCGGACCGGTGTGATGATCCCTATTCCCCAGTACCCGCTTTACTCGGCAGCCATCTCGGAGCTGGATGCCGTACAGATCAACTACTACCTGGACGAGGATAACTGCTGGGCGCTGGACGTTAACGAGCTACAAAGAGCGTACCAGGCTGCCAAGGGGCACTGCCGACCTCGAGTCATCTGCATCATTAATCCCGGAAACCCTACTGGTACATACCTTGTGTTATACGCCTGGCTTTGTAGTCCCAATTTTAAAAACATCTATGTATGTAGTAATGTAGTTGATCTTATATTAAAGAGCAACATTAATAGTTAATATAATAAAACTGACATTTTATGGCGCTGGGGTAAATCAGAACTATTTCTATACTAAACATAATCTGTCTCTTGCCCTCCTCTCCCTCTGTCTCCTTCTCTTTTGTGTATTAACAGGTCAGGTTCAGAGTAAGAAGTGTATCGAGGACGTGCTGCACTTTGCCTACGAGGAGAACCTCTTTGTTATGGCTGATGAGGTAAAAATAAAGATCCTACAGCGTAAAGAGACTCAGCTTCTCTGTTAACAGCTCGTTTTCTTACATTCCAGTGTGACCCTTACATACTTAATATGCTTAATAAGAGAATATGTCCACACTAAGAGTGATGGATGAAGCTTGCATGTCTAATTTACTGATAAATACTGATTAATCAAGAACTTCATGTCCTACCCTCCCTCAGGTATACCAGGAGAACGTGTACGCCCCAGACTGCCAGTTCCATTCGTTTAAGAAGGTGCTGTACGAGATGGGACCCGAGTACTACAACAATGTGGAACTGGCCTCCTTTCACTCCACCTCCAAAGGTTACACTGGAGAGTAAGTAAAGCTTTCAGTCAAGTCAGCACAGATCTCAAATTCTGCCCCGCTGTCACAGAAATCCATCTCAGCTAACGTTTAGATGACGTAACAGTTTATCCTGCATTCACAGCCATCTAAACGGCCACTGATACGACACCAAACCCAAACATGAGACATTTGGGGAAAGAAATAAAAAAAGCAAAAAACCCCAGAGAGTCAGGAAAGGCTTCAGTGTTAAGTCTAGAATGCAGGCAGACTGGACTGAATCTAATCCTGGACGGTCACTGATACTGAAAACAACACAGTGCGACTATTTTTAAAAACGGCTGAGCAGATTCAGCTCACAGACTTTGTGTTGTGTGTGGTGTTGCTGTTTATAAAGCTGAAAATGCTGCAGATGTGCCAATCGGTTAGCAGCCAATAACATAATTTTTGGAACATAATTAGGATTCTTTAATGACAAGTCAAATGCAACCAGCACACGGTGGCCACATGGTTCACTCTTCACCTGTGGGTGAAGGAATAAATAGGAATGAGGCCTTATTACACACTAGCATGCATCATTTTTATATCTTCTTATTGATGGCTTCTACATAAGCGTCTGTGTTCAGGACAGGCACGGTGGTGCAGCAGGCAGCATGGAGTTTTGAACGTATAACCTGTGAATCTTTTGCAATGTGCAACACAGACAAGCATGTCTGCAACTTCAGTACTTCAGGTCTCTTGTTATACGCTAATGTGGCCCATTCTATACTGTCTGCCTAGCATTCCTCCGAGTACTTTGGTTCCTCACACCTTCCAAAAACATGTTCAAAGGTGAATTGTTTATATTACATACAAGAATCAAGTGGCTGCTAAAAAGCTGTAAATAATGGAATGATGATTTGGACATTTAATACTAGGAGAGGAGCCCAGACTTCACAAAGAATGTCAGATACTTATCACCATAAAACACATCCTGAATAAACGCCCAAAGTACAACAAGACTACACACGCCCAATACATTAAAAGAAACTCTTACACGAGATAATACAGAAATAATCATCACATTCCTTAATAATATAATACCAATAAAACTAGCATAAAATAAAGATTCCTGCTGGGAATTATACTCGATCCCTTTTTATACTATTACTTCTCCAAGGTAGGAATTTTTTCCACAACAACTAGTTCTATAGACTATGTTTATAATTGAAACGTGTGTTCATCAGATGTGGATTCAGAGGTGGCTACATGGAGGTGGTTAACCTGGATCCAGAAGTCAAGGCCCAGCTGATAAAGCTGCTCTCGGTGAGACTGTGCCCTGCTGTGGCTGGTCAGGCCGCCATGGATGTGGTTGTGAATCCTCCTCTACCGGACGAGCCCTCTTACACTCAGTTCCACAAGGTCAGTGTTACTGCTGGAGGAAAATGAAAACATTTCTTTGTTTAACATTTTGGTACAGACTTTGGTTGTCATATTAGGATTGTGTACAATTTCTTATTAGGTGTCTGTTTGTAAGTAATTGGCAAACGTTTCAGTTCTGTTCCAGTGACGTGATCGTTTACTTTGTGTGGATGATTATTTTTCAGGAAAAGGCAGCAGTGCTGGGAGATTTGGCACAGAGGGCAAAGTTAACAGAACAGATCCTCAACGCTGTACCCGGGATCAAGTGTAACCCCGTACAGGGCGCCATGTACGCTTTCCCACAGATTTTCATTCCTCCCAAAGCGGTGGAGGAGGCCAAGGTATGTTCTCTTCATGGAAGATCTTCGATAGCTAACAGGGAGCAGTTCTGGATTTCCTAGGTGCTTAATGTACTGGACTAGTAATTAGAAGGTTACTGGGTCTATCCCCACCACCACCAAGGCACTTAACCCTCAGTTGTTTTCATGATATTCGGTCATAACTGTAACTGCATCTGTTAAACGGCACAAATGTAAATCTATTAGATTTATTACTCACAGTGATGTGAATCTGTTCTGATGGTAAATGAATTGAACATGTGTTGATCGTGTGCAGACTTTGGGGATGCAGCCAGACATGATGTACTGTCTGCGCTTGCTGGAGGAGACTGGCATCTGTGTGGTACCCGGCAGCGGCTTTGGGCAGAGAGAGGGCACCTACCACTTCAGGTACTTTAACCACGTTAACAAATAATACTGATAAAACCGGCAGAAAAGAATAAAGGTAGCAACTATTGTTATTTTTAAGTTTATTTCAATTGAATTCTATTTGTAAGTTCAAACCTGTTTTATTTTACTTACATTTGGCAAAACATGAACTCCATGGTAAGCTGGCGTTTTATAGAAGCATCTTAAATGCTGATATTTATTATATTACTTTTCTGTATTATATACAAAACCTACAGAGCATGGAGTTCGCAGACCTGGGATGCAAATCAATTCAATTCTAAAAATCGATGTATATTAATGTTCTGCCTGAAATTTGTGCCCTTTTTTATGCAATGAGTGTAAAAATGGGCAAATAACAAAATGAGCAGCTTATTTGCTCATCCCATTAATGGACAGACTGGAAAGTCGGTGCTCATGTGCACATTCTCAAACTCTAAAGAACAAGACAGGATATCACAGCTCCAGCACTCCTTTATTCATTTATTACTTATGTTTTTCCTTTCAGAATGACCATCCTACCATCTCCTGAAAAGCTGAAGGTGCTGCTGGAGAAAGTAAAGGATTTTCACGTCAGGTTTCTCAAGAAGTACTCGGATGTTTAAGCTGCAATCTAAAACCAGGATGCTCCACCAACGATGCTTAACACACTAACCAGACATAGTACTAGTACTGTAGTGTTAAGCACCTTTTCTACCTTTTCTGCTCTTTTTTTCATTGCGACTATTTGTGCCTTTGTGCCCCAGGGGTATAAAGGAACGGGATCGATATCAGTAGGGTTTGAATGATTAAACAGTAAAGCATAAATGTTTAACCGACCCTTTTTATGGGGTGTGATAAGAGCTGCTCATTTTCTCTGTATTTTACAGAAAAGCTATTTTGTGCTCCACCTGTCCTACGAAAAAGAAGAACGGTTATTTAGTAAATAAAGCATATCCTCCGAAGGTGGACTAACTGTGAAGAATATATGGTGATTGGACGCTCCTAAGCACTAAATAGTTAGATAAATGAATCAGTGATGGGTAATGTGGGCTTAGAACGTTTAGTTTCACGAGCATATGTGTAAACCAGGGGGTTTAAACTTCAGTTCACAAAACATTTGATGCAGAGAACGTGCGCACAATGTCATATTTAAGTTTTGTAGCATCATTATCCTAGTTTTATAACGATTGCACTAATTTAGCTCGACATTTAAGTTTGCACTGGTAATCATAATGCGGTACTAATATTCAATATTAAATAAGGTCGTAACGTTTTGGAGCTGCTTTATCTCCTTATGCACGGCCACAGTGAAACATTAAATAATAAATAAAACATGTTACTGTCCCATATATTATGTTACAGCGCATTTACTGTATATCTATATATTTAAACGTGTCCTGATGCACTGAAGTCTGAGAAGCAACAGTCTATGATATCATGAGAAACGTTCTCAGACTTATTGCACTCCCGGTATTTAATAATTTTGGCATCATTTCATTAAGAGAAGTTAATGTTTGTGTGGTTACACAACAAAACCAACCAGTGCAACAGAAAAAGATGTGATTAATGTTATTTTTATTCATAAGCATTACCATATGGGGCTCATAAACCAGGGCAACATGCTTCATCATGAAATAAATAAAGTATAAATATTTCATATTAACCGATTACATGCTCATATTTCTGTATGTTCTATTAGCCGAAACTTTTATGAGAATATTTGCACTCCCCGGGACATGTTTATGCAACATTATCTGAGTTACGCACAATTAGATTGTTTTAATGTGAATTTAAAAGCCTTTCATGATTATGATACATTTTCTAAGTGCCATTTAATGTCTTGCGTGCCATATATAGTTCCTGTTTCTGTTACAGTTGATCAGGGAGCATCTCTGCTATATATCTATTTTTGTTGACTGTCTTTACCTTTTGGTTTTGTCTTTATTATGTTTACTGTTACTGCACTCATCTGTTCATCTACAAATCAGTTTCAACAAAGTCTGAGCAGAATAAACACGTTAATAAGAGAAAAAAAAGTGCAATTAGTCTAGCACATGCACTCCGATAATGCAGCATTTGTTGCTGATATGAGGCAGAAATGGTGCCCTCACAAATGTGCAGCCATTGATTTAACAATAATTCATAATTAAAAAGAACAAAGCTAATTGTGTATTTTTGTACTGTTTTGATTTAAATATGATTCAAGGTGGATTTAGAAATCTGTTCATATTTTTTATTTCACACACTGTCCTGACTTTTTTTGGAACTGTGGTTTGTATTTAGATTTGTACTGATGTATGTTTTTGATTATTAAAGTTTGCATTTGCTTAGAGTTTGCAAATAATGCATATTATGACATTTAACCGGTTTACCAGCGTGATGAGATCTTATCTTGAGCTGACGTGTTGATGATACACTGGTTTATCATATTAACTGTCATGTTGTGTCTTTTTTCAATATCATGCATTAAAAGAGGATTCCTTATTCAGTGAACTGTGTACAAATGCTGACTAGCTAGAAACTTCAGGTTAGTGGCAAAGTTAAATGTGCCCATGAGAATACTATTTGTCATAAAATTCACATTTTTGTAAAACTGGTTTCAATCCCTACCTCTGGTCGCTGTCTGTAAAGACTTTCACATGTTCTCCCACTGTTCACATGGGCGTCCTTGGAGGTTTCAACCTAGGACCATACAAAAGAAAAATTGGCTGCAGTAAAAGGCGACTGTCCCACCATGGGCCTAGTGTTTCTGGGTGGCACCAGACCCATCACAGCACTGATCAAATTAACAAATTGTGTAACTGATCATTGGCACACGCCTCTGTTTAAAAGTCTCTTCACTCCAGTAAGATGCCTTTAATTGTCAATAGATTTCAAATTTATCAAGCAAACTGCGTTTAAAGATGTGATGTACTGTTTCATCCACTGTCCTTCGTCTGGTCACTTTGCCTTTGCTTTGCTTTTTACATGTAATAAGTACTAAAAGACTAATTTTACTAATCTGATGTAAATAACGAATGTCTGAATGCCAAAATAAAGCTGTCAATAAAGCTAAGACTGTTAAATCACCTATTTGTTGGTCTATAATTTGCCACAGTACAAAGACGTGACTGTGTTTGACAATAAAAAACTTGAACTGATGAATCTTGTGTAAGCAGTAACTACCTGTCCTGTCATGAATGTAACCAAAGTGTGTAAAAATGACGGTAAAATCTTAAATAAATAAATAAAATTCTTCAGATTTGCATGTTATTAGTAATGTGTAGTGAGCAAAGGATGAACTGAGGTTTGGGTTTGGCTGCAGCTTAATAAGATGCACTGGACCAGATACAAACACATTTATTACAATAATGAATTAACTTTAAATTTAATCTAAATTAATAAATGATCTATTTTAATAAATGACTGGTTTAAATCAATACTGGTCCCTTACAAGTCTGAGAACGTTCTTTCCTGTATAGAGTACCTGCCCATTGAGGTGTGGCAGCACCTGCAGCTAATCACCTGCTTAGGTTTGTTTAAATGCAGGACGAATCAGAGGGGTGAGATTTTTGTCAACATGGCCACCAGAAGAACTCGGCGGGGTGCTAAGGGATCTGAGGGTCTCCTGCAAGATCAGGCAGCTGATAAACTGAGAAAGAGGAAAGAACTGTTCATTCAGCAGTTTGAAAAAGAAGGTCGGGTTAATTATATAAATACATAGAAATAAAATACACCCCCCCCTTATTTATTTTATTTTTCACTGCTTTCTATTATTAAACATCTTCCCTTGAACTGACTGTACGTCTGTATAACTCGAGCTTCTTTTCCACAACAGCACAAGAGCGAGTGAACGAGATGGAGGCCAAACTGGACAAATTACTGGCGACTCTGGATCGAGTGTTTAAGATCGAAATGTTGAAGCTGCCTCAGTCCCTCCACACCACTCTGATAAAAGATTTACTGAGTGGTAGGTTACGTTCAGTCATTTAGTTTTTAAAGATTATGACTGTAACAAACTCTTGGTTTATGTGGTTTTATGTGGTGGTGTGTTCAGTGCAGGAAGCTTCAGTTGGAGAGGTAACGATGGCCATCACTGTGAGTGTCAAATGTCTTCATCTGCTGTTCGCTCACAGTAACTATAGTTCTGTACCTGTTTAATTTAAAGCAAGTTTTCTATGTTTGCTTGTGTTTTTCTGTTTTACAGTCTGCATCTCCAGAGATGAACAAGCCTCTTAGCAGGAAACCCAGCAAAAGAGGTGAACGTCTGCACACAAACACCAGTTTCTATCGCACACAATTTCCTTGGGCGGCACAGTGGCTCGGTGTGTAGCACTGTCGCCTGCATGTTGCATGTTCTCCCCGTGTCTGTGTGGGTTTCCTCCAGGAGCTCCGGTTTCCTCCCACAGTCCAAAGCGTGCAAGTGAGGTGAATTGGAGATACTAAATTGTCCACGACTGTGTTCAACTGTATTTTATACAATTGTTTTTTCTTTAAGTACCTAAATCTGACTGCTGTTCAGGTGAATCGAGTAACATTTCAGCCACATCAAAAAGATCCACAGGTCAGGTCAAGTCAGATGATGGTAACAAGGTAAAAACCGTACACATACAGTATTAATCAGTGTTTTTATAGCCGATATCTGACAGAATACCTTCACAGAAACGTCCCAAGAAGAAAATGCAGCACAGTAACAGCACAGGAAATATGAGGTATGATTTATTTTGCAAACAAACATGCCATCCCAGACCATTTTTCATGTAGCGTGTATGCAAACTGAATGATCTGGATTGTCTTTGATAGATGTGCGTCAACGATAAGTGCCAAAAGAACCCAAGGTCGAGTGATGAAACTGAGCGACCAGGCACTTCGGTTTAGTGGCAAAATGAGGTAAGACCTATAGGATCCTTCATCTCAGCATTTGCCCCACTTACAGAAGTCCTGGTTGTCCTGTTGTATCAGTACAGGGTTTCACTTCACACATTAATGGTAGTTCCACAACTTTGTTCAAAGTCTGGGTGGAATTTGGCATGTTCTTGTCTGCAATCCATCCATTACCATTTTGGGAGATGGGATGGAACCCATGCAGACTTGTCCATAGGTATTAGTATGATGGGCTGTTAACCTAACCATGTGGTAATGAGGATAAGCTCTGGAGCCACTTCAACCCTGACCAAACCTAAGCAGTTCACATTCACTGGTTAGCTTGTGCTGGTTTATAAGAAACTAATCATGTTTGATTAACATGGAGGTTAGAAGATTAAATTGTATTCTTTAATGTTTGTTTACTGATTTATTTCAGATTACCGAGCCGCTGTCTAAGCGACGATCTGTCAGGACTGGCTACAGCCACCATTACCACGTCTCTAGGAGAGGTACGTGTGACTCCTAATCGATTTGTGTGTTTTCTTTTTAATCAAACGAGATGATAACGTAGATCCTGTTTGTACAGACGCTGTTTCTGTCAGAGGAAAATAAAGATGAAGTTAAACTCGAACTTCTGGATGATTTGGCTTTATGTCAGATGCAAAAGATTAGGGTTTGTACCTGTTTTTAAATGCTTAAATGCAAATTATGCACCTGTTTTGACTAAGTCTTTATCTTTTGGGTTTTTTTTATTTTGCAGAATCTGATGGATTACCTGTGCAACAAAGTCAGGATGAATAATACCCACTGATGTGCTTTAACTTGATCATGAATATTTTAATGTGGAAAAACTATATAAATAATATTAAAGGTTTGTTTTTACTGGAGTGATTGTGGACTGCATTCTTATTAGAAATGTGTAGCCATGCTCAGAGTTAGAGGTGAATAATTTAAAAACATGAAGTGCTAACTCATGCCACAAGAACAGTAAACCCTGAAATCTTCATAATTAAAGTAAAAGCAAACACAGATTAGAAAATAGCCAAATGTGCTAAACTAAAGCTACACCCACTCAACATGACTGAAGTGCTCATCAGCAGCAGATCTGATGCTGTTCTGTGATTGGATGACCTCTCTTCTCCAGCCCTCTCTCATTTGGTTTTATGTTCTAATCCCTTTCTCACTCACCTCCGTCACCTGCTCACTTTCCTGTCTGCATCCCTGTACTCTCTCACTTTCTCTCGTCCCTAAATGCACCAGAGTGAACACATCAATATTAAAACTAAACTGATATCACTATATCTGATCGGCTCTCGACTTACTTTTCCTTTTTTTTCTGAAGCTGCTGAGAAAAGTATCATCACTGCCACCCTTCCTCTTCCTCATAATGATTCACTGTGAATAAAAGCTGAGCGTAATAAAGAATTAAACTACTTGCACTTTAATCAAACACTAATAATGTTATTAATAATAAGCAAGTGCAATAAATAAACACTATTCTTCAGTACTCTTTAGATGAGATATGTTAAACAACATAGAATCCTGATTACTGGACAAATATAACGAAAGTGGTCTCCTCCAGGAAGCGGATAATATAAGTATGTACATGAATTGTAAAGCATATGATAAAACCTAGTCAAGTTACAACACATGTAAACTATGGATGGCATTTTAGCCACAATATCCACCAATAGTCACCATCCAAGATCAACCAAAGGTTGAAAGGTGTTTATTAATCCAGAATTGTCGAGGTCTTGGAACACCAATGCCAAGCTGCACCACAATTTTATTGTTCAGTGGCCCAAGACATTAATCAGAAAAACCTGCACACAAATGACAAAGTTGTCTTTATTGTACTTGATTCCTTAATGTCATGTCAGCTGAGATGGCTATTAAAAGGTTTCATTTTTAAAAACTAACTTACACAGCATTTAAATACCCTACCCCACTTAGTCCAGTCATCCCACCCAGCAGGCACTGCCAATAGTGCCCCTTAGATAGCGCCCAGCAGACCGGTGGCAGAGCAGAGATTCGAACCGAGGTGTTCAGAATAAAATTGTGTTCTGGTGTTATTTATTTCTTGAAGTCTGTAGAGAACGTGTTTAAGAGAAGTTCTTGCTCCACAGAGGGGGTGAGTTGGGGCCTGGTCTCCCTTTAGTAGGTAGATATACAGGGCCAGCTGTAGCCTAGTGGTTAAGGTACTGGACCAGTGATCAGAGGGTTGCTGGTTCAAGCCCCACCACTGCCTGGTTGCTGCTGTTGAGTCCTTGAGCAAGGCTCTTAACCCTCAATTGCTCAGACTGTATACTGTAACTGTAATGTAAGCCGCTTTGGATAAAGGCGTCTGCTAAATGATGAAAATGTAAATATGATCGTTTTTTGAGGTGCTGAATTGTGTCTGTTTTTATAGTAAGATGGATCTCAGTTTGCTAGTAGTAACATGTACGGTACTTTTTGCCAGGCTTCTGCGGTGTATGCTTTATGGCTGGTCTGAGATCAGATGGTGGGTGTCAGAACAAGAATAAAAGAAAAGTAAAAACAGAAAAGACCAAATGAACATTGAAGAGATATTGTTTTTTATTTAACTTCACTTTCATTCAAACGTTCTCACAGAAGTTATAGAACTACAGCTGCTTTCCACCCACTGCTTTTATCATACAATGCCACCTGATTTAAATTTGGATGTTTCAGTGCTTCCCCAGCATGCTCCGGGGCTGAATACACATACAGGCGTGTGAAGGTTTTATTCAAACTAGATTAATCACACGGCAGGTGTGAGCAGCTGATAAAGCTTAAACGACAATCACTTTAATGTTTTTTTTTTTTTACACAATGTTGTAGACTCTTGTTCCGATTCTTAAAATACAACAGAAAGGAGAAACAAAGTAAAAATCTACAAAGAAAAGTGGTAAAAATCAAGCACAGATACTTACAAACCAACCTAAAAATGTAATAACGTCCAAAAGTGTTTGTTTTTCATTTAAAGGACCTCTCTCTTTTACCTTCGCTCTCTCCAGCTCGCTCCTCTACACAGAGACCAGAGTCGAGTCCGAGTCCAACACGGCATGTTCGGGTTAAATTAACTCTAAACACTGTGTCGACAACAAACAACGAAAAAACAGCAAGTAACAACAAGTAAAAGAGAAATTACCTTATAACTCCATCTGACTGGGTGGTGGGTGTGTCGTTTAACCACGTAGGGAATCTAAAGTGAAGGGTGCTCATGGGGACGGGACGTATAATTTGGCTCATGTGTGCGTTTACTACAGGGAAGGCAGCTGATCATGTACAGAGCATACCCTTAATAATAATGTTTTAAGGCAGACACCCCCCCCCTCCCACATCAGACAGAAGGAAAAACAACCACACCTTGGTTAATCTGATGTTGTGCAACTAGAACATGTATTATTTTTTTTATCTCTCTGCTGGATCCACACTGGCTGGGATGGTCATGCTTACTGGTGGGCGCACTGCACCCCCGGGCCGTGATGGCCGCCCTCCTCGTCGGAGCTGTCGTTGTAGGCTTCGCGCCGGTGGCCGCCGGACGAGCTCTGGTTGCTGTCGAAGTCCTGCAGGTCCACCTCTTCTGCGTCGCCCGAGATGACGGGAGCCTCGGAGCGCGAGGGCAGCAGATCCTCCAGCTCCTACAGGCAGACAAGACAAGACAACCAGTCTATAAAACAAGAGCAGCCAAATTTCTCCACTCTTCCATTAATAATTTGTCATGAAATAATCATTTAAATCTCAGTGTTTAATACAGCCTATTTAAATACACTTAGCAGATTTATTATTCTGGTCCTTTAGACAATGCTGGACACAAAGCTCGAAGAGGACAGTGGTACCAGACTAGAAACGATGAATGAACTATAAATTGAATTATAATTATAACTAGAGATGGGACGACCGATCGGCTATGAATCGGTATCGGCTGATTTTTAATCAAAATATGCGATCGGCCGATATTTCCTAAAAGTAGCCGATCCGATCGTGTGATATATAAAAGATCACGTTAAGTTAACAGCTCAGTGGATCGATCCAGACTTTGAGCTACGAAGCGCCAACCATCACATCACCATTCATCAACCATCGTACAGAAACCACAGTGAAAGCTCTTCATGACCTAAAATAACATCATTAACGTTGTGCATCATACATACGATGTAATTTTGCTGATTGTAATATTTACTTTAAAAAGATAATTCGACCCGGTCACATCTGAGTGGATTCTATCAGCACGTTATATAAACTCCTGGTTCACTTTGGTAAATCGTAAGCGGTTCTTACTTGTGATGTAGATGAGAACAGAAGACGTTACAGAGCCAATCCGAGGCAAAAGTTTATTCATTAGCAAATTCGTTAGTTCAGGATCATCTGCTGAACTTTTAGCTCCTTAGACGGAACGAGTCTGACGGTCGGTTACAGATCTGTGGTAATAGCAGTTTAATGAAGCTTTTTAATGTAAGAGAGTCACACAGAATGTTCTGTAGTAGCTGGTGTTTATTTAAAACCACGACATTTAATTAATAACAGTAAACACGGAGAGATAACCGAGAAGAGAAACTTACGCTTCGCGAAAAATGAATCGACTCGTGAATCAATGAATCACTTATAGCGATACTGTGAACAAAGCGTATCTTCTAAAGGCACACGCGCTGCTCCTAACCCCCCCCCCCCCCCCACCCCCACCCATCGGAATCGGTTATCGGCCGATGTCCCTGAAAGGAGACCGGAGATCGGAATCGGTGCCAAAAACCCCGATCGATCCATCTCTAATTATAACCAAAGGCTGTGTCATTTTTAAGAAATTCCAAAGCTGGTTTGACATCATGAAATGTTATGAATCAGCTATGAAACGTCACCTACACAGTTGCAAGAGTGACAAATTTGGAATTCCCCCATAAGTTGAAGGGAACTAAACTACTATCAACTGCCAACCTTAGTGTCCAGTTAATGTATAAAACACATTGCTGAGCTCCAGTTGTAAGCATAATTTAATAAATAATAATAAAGATGCCATCAGTATATTCATTTATTAAATTAATCATTTGTGTTTAACACCATGTATAACACATATTGCTCATTTAATGACAAAACAGGTATTTTGTTTATCTTATCTTTATATTTTAGGGGCATGTTTATATTTATTTATATATGTTTATATTTTCAGACGTGTACTTCGTCTTTCCTTGGCGTATTTGGGGAGTCCGATTACGATGTGGTTTATCCTAACAGGTCATTGGCTATCAGTATAATACTTGCATGTTTTGGACTGTGAAAGAAAACCTACACATGCACGTGGAGAACATGCAAACTCCACACAGAAAGGACCCGGACCGCTCCACCTGGGAAGCGAACCCAGGACCTTCCTGCTGTGAACCGACAGTGCTACCCACCGAGCCACCCAAACATACTAATCAAATAAGGGAGATGCAGTCAGTATATTAAAGCTCTTCTAATTTTATCGTATTTATTATTTGGTGATTATTGTTCTGCCTTTATTAACAGAACAAGATGAGACCTGGTTCATGCACGAGTCTCAGAGTAGAGCTTTGTGGTGGTTATCGATTCAAATAAAACTGATGGAAATGATTTTAAATGGCTTTTATTGGTTAGCGGTTAATCATTAACACTGATGAACACTTAGGAGAAAGTGAAGATTATAGTTTTGATGGTTTTATTACAGCACAGTCAGATGAACGTTTGACCACGCCCGATACTCACCCCCAGAACCGGACAGAACGAAACAAACACTAACCAATGGAACCATAATCTCACCGTTAGCTTTTCCGGGCTGATCCAGTTGTTATCCGGGAACTGAACTTCGAACTTCACGAAGAGGTCGCCCTTCTCGAAGGGGTTACGGTAATGTGGCATTCCCTCACCTTTCACCATTTTGACCGAGCCTGCAAAACACAGCGGTCAGCACGCCATACAGAACAGTCGGTTAATCACGGCTGCAGTGCTTCATGTGAAGAGCGCTCACCTGGCTCGATGACTTTACCAGCTGGATACTTCACCACAATCTGTCGGTCGTCCAAGTGTTTCAGGACAAACTGGAATCCGCAGAGTGCTTCCACCAGGCCGACCTTGTACGTCATGTGCAGGTCATGGGCATCTCTTTTAAATGTCTTCAAACGGCAAAAAACAGAGTAATTCACTTATTTACACTCTCTAAAATAGTAAGGGTTGAAATAACAGTCTAGGTGCTAAGAGTAGATATTTATTTTTGTATCTACCAATAAATAGCCAAGATAATACTAATAATCCCTCACTCAGTATTGATGAAGGGTTCAGATGATTCTGGGCCTTAATTTATTTATAATTTAATATCATTTTTTACACACTTTCATGACAGAACAGGTAATCAGACCCATCAGTTCAAGTCTTTTGTTTTAATGTCGTATTTCCAATTACTGTGGGAGGAAACCGAAGCTCCCGGAGGAAACCCACACAGCCACAGGGAGAACATGCAAACTCCACACAGGAAGGACCCGAATTGCTTCACCTGGGAATCAAAATCAGGACCTTCTTGCTGTGAGGTGACAGGGCTACCCACCAAGCCACTCGTGGCACTAGGGACTATAAATGTGCTTAAATGCAAGTCTTGAATAAGTAAAAAGCAGATAATAGTCGTTCCAATTTACATTAACTGCAAACTGGCATTTAAAATAAACTATTTCCAGCATAAATATGATTAATATTCTCATATTACTGAGGAATTTGAGGATTATTTCTAAACAGAATTTAAAAAAGGGGTTTTATTTATGGCTCTGGCTAGAACATCCACAAAAACAGCATAATGGCAGTTGAAGAACACTTGATTAGCTAATACTGACCTTCCAAACCCATAAGTACCGTTTTAGGAAATGTTAACAGTGTAAATTGTACCTCGTGCTCCTTCTCCTGCAGGACCAGAACGATGTCTCCAGGCTCGACGCTGGGCGACTGATCCGCTTCGCCTCCGAAGGTGATTTTCTGCCCGTGTTTCATGCCCTTGTCCACGTGCACCTCCAGGATCTTGACTTCTTTGATCACCTTCTTCCCCTCACACTTTTTACAGCGGTCTTTTTCACTGATCACCTCACCTAGAGACATAAATAATGCCTTATAAACAAAGCACTCTACAGGTGCATCCTGCAGGAACACATCAAACACTCAGACTTACCTTCACCATTACAATCAGTGCAGACAGACTGCATCTGTTGTACCATGCCAGGAGCCAGCTGTCTGATCATGATACGCATGCCACGTCCCCTACAAGTCGTACACTTCTGCACAGCGCCGGTTTTTCCTCCCTGCCTGCACACATGAAGCATTTATATTTTAATCACACTGACAAACACAACAATAATGGATGAAAAGAACTTCAAAATGGTTATGACTACTTACCCATTACAAGTGGCACAGAGAACGTTCTTACTCAGCTGTAGTTTGGTTGTTTTTCCATTATACAGGTCTTCAAGAGAAACCCTACAAAGAGCAGTTATAAATACACATTACATAATCCACCAACTTGTGTAAGAATGAGCATTGTTCTTAAAAATAAATAAACATATAAAAGTTACTAGGCCACAGGTCAGTACTAAGAAAACTAGAACAATGGTGCAACACCAGAACAATTATTTCACTTCTATTTCTAACTACATGACAACACAGTGACAGTCCTCTGAAACAGCCAGCTGTAATACAGATCGTGAACACACTCACTTGAGAGGATGAACCATGTCTTCTCCTCTCCGTCTGCCACCGTTCCGGCTGCGCCCCTGGCCGCCCATGAAGCCGAAAAGGCCGCCACCGAAGATGTGGGAGAAGATATCGTCCATCCCGGGACCTCCTCCACCCCCTTCTCGCAGGCCCTGCTCTCCATAGCGGTCGTAGAGATCCTTCTTTTCTGGGTTAGTTAGAACTTCGTATGCAAAGCTGATCTCTTTAAACTGAAATAATAACGTACAAAGGGCGCATCGCGTCGCATTTTAATGCTTTAGTAGTACTGACTTTTGTCATAAATGTTAGTCGAAGCTATATACATTTTACTTAGGGTGGTGGTGGTATGACCAAACATATTAACTTAAGTCTACTGTATTATAATATTAATAAACAAAGCACTGATATTTAAGGCTCATGCTAAAATAAAACATGCTTGCACATATCCTTCTAGGGTAAACTGTTTAAATTAAAATGGAAAAAAATGGCTTAATTAAAATTCAGTGCATAGTAATGAACTGTAATAAGATTTTTTTAATTCTCATTTATTCTCAGTTAAAAGCTTTTTTGTAGTCACATTCTTACCTTGTCTCCAGCATTTGGGTTCTTGTCAGGATGGTATTCCTTTGCTAGTTTCCGGTAGGCCTAAAACACATTTCAATTATAAATTATAGACACAGAACGAGTTAAGATTTATTTATTACTCACACTACTAACTGGAGTAAATTGAATTAGGATTAGCAGCAACGTATGACAAAATGAATTTGCATAAACTGCACCACAATGCGGTGATTGATGATTAAAATGTAGTTACATCTAAAATAGGAACATGTTTTAAAATCCTTTTTAACCTGGTGATGCGATCACGCTTCGGGTATAAGAATAAGAATCCAGGAAAAGATTAGTAATTTAGTACTTCTAATAATACAACAGTTCAAAATATATTCAACAAGTGATTCTGATCGTTTTATGCAGCTCACAGTTTACAGTGCAAATCAAAAGATCTACAAACTCTGTGTGTGGAAAAATATCTGTGTGTGCCGGGCAAGGTCACTACTGAACATCAGTGAGTTTTAATACCTTAAACCCCTGCATTAGAACACACATGCTTCTGTGGCATATCACCACACTGGATCTGGAACACTTGGACAAACCAGGGTCACGGTACTTACACATTTTGGAACAAGACTGCCTTCTAGATGACATTTCTCCCCCTCAGAATTCAATATACAATTTAAATTTACATTCTAGACTTCTTTGTTGCCATCTTATTCATCTATCTAGTTGTGTTGCACTTTTATTTTTTTGGACAACTTACAGGCCCAGTGTAGTTTGATGAAAATACATGTGATTTAGCAAAGTTAAGCCCCTTGTGGCACAAATCGAACCAAATCGTGGCTGTGAACCAATTTACATACTAGTGTACTAGGTAGTGTCCCAGACTAGTAAGCAGCATGCAGTGTAATACGCAACGTGTTTAGTTTTTAAGCGAACTGAAATATAAAACTACTCATGAGAAATGTATTTTCCACGCCAACATCATTTTTAAGTTATAAAATACACATATATATTTAAGAATCAAACAAAAGGAAAATGAGCATTAGCCGGTTATTACCAGGCCGGGAAGTGGTTATGCTAATGTTACCTAGCTACCAAGTAACATTAGGACTAACCCAAATTAATCTAATTCACTAAACTTTAATTCCAACATAAATTACTTAAGCACAATATAAATAAAAACAAGTTAATTAATTACAAAATAATTATCCTAACTCGACGTAATCACAAATAGCCGGTTACTAGGCCTCAACAAATACGGTGTTACTGTTATTTTGGTTCGGTCCCAAATTGCCAAGCGTTTAAGCGAAGTGCACTGGAGCGGGTTTAACGGAAACGCAGTTTAAACAGGATATAGTGCGCATGTCTAGGCAACAAGTGCTCAATTGGAATGCGGCCTCCAGTTTAGCTAGCAAATAGCTAATCCGTCCTTCCTGAGCCATAGTGGAAACTGACGGGTAAATAAAAATAGCCCGACAGCTGGTCTTGGTAAAAACCTGACGCACTAATTACACCGTATTTACCTTTTTCAGTTCGTTCTCCGAGGCTGAGGGAGAAACACCCAAAATGTCGTAGAGTTTTGTGTCGGCTACGTTCGCCATGATGAAGCGCAGAGCAGGGAGAGGAGAAGGGAATAGAGCGCATGCGCACGGAGGGAACTTTAAGTTCCTGTCGGGGAGGAGAACGCTTGCGCATGCGCAATGCGCCAACATGGACACTTGCCCTGCGTCATTTTCCTCGCGTTGTTACCGAACTGTGTAAAACAAAAGAGAATAAACTTCACAATTCAGTTATGTGCGTTTCTAAATAAAATTCACTTTGATATGACATGAGCAAATGTCACAGAATGTATCGACATGTTTAATTCTCACTTCCAGTTGCTGACTGGACTTTGACATATTCTCCCCATGACCACGTGGTTTTCTATGCATCTTTATAACAGGATCCCCTCATGGACGACATGAATTAGCTAACTTACCATTAAATAGGCTAAATATCAGTATTATATATTTTATTTATCTATATTTACATTTTGGCATTTAGCAGATGCTTTTATCCTAAGCAATTGAGGGTTAAGGGCCTTGCTCAAGGGCCCAACAGTGGAATCCTGGCAGTGGTGAGGCTTAAACCAGCAACCTTTCGATTACTAGTCCAATACCTTAACCACTAAGCTACAACCGTCCCAGAACACCTTTATATTCCATATATACATATAGACATGGTCAGTCGTTGTACAGCACCCCTGGAGCAGACAGGATTAAGGGCCTTTCTCAAGGGCCCAACATTGATAGCCCAAAGCTCTACCCACTAAGCTACCACTGTCCCTATAACACACTCAAATATTCACACCTAGAGGCAATTTTAGTATCTCCAATTCACCTCACTTGCACGTCTTTGTACTGTGGGAGGAAACCGGAGCTTCCAGAAGAAATCCACACGGACACGGGGAGAACATGCAAACTCCACACAGAAAGGACTCGGACCGCTCCACCTGGGATTCGAACACAAGACCTTCTTGCTTAGCACCGAATCAACCTGTGCAATACTACAAATCACCAGCAGATAGAAGTATGACATCAATATTTACATCCCACTTTTCCTTGTGTCCAGTAAAAACAAATACATACAGTAATAATAGTAATACCATAGTAACCAGGTTGTACAGTTATATGGTATAACAGCACTGACGAAATAGGACAGTATGTGATACATTATGTAACAAGGATTTTTTTATTATAGGTGGCATTAACCAGAGTAAAGTCATTTCACTTTCAGTTTAAATAATTATATTTAGGCTGTTTGTGTCCCCTGTAACTTTCAGTTTTGACACTGATTTTGTAACTAAGTGGTGGAAATGAACCAGCAAAGGTTTATACAATTTATTATATGTTTTTGCATAACTGTGTTTTTGCATTTATTTTGCATGTAGAACTGCTGTGCCTGCTGTTCATTTCCTGTTTACTATTTATTTAAAATAAAAAGAGACAGGTACATAATTAGAATAAAAAGTTTATAAAATATTAATGTTACATAGATTTGAATCATGTAAAAGCCCACGTTCCCTTTTCCATTTACATAGAGACATGGGTGGCATGGTGGCTCGGTGGGTATCACTGTCACCTCACAGCAAGAAGGTCCTGGTCCTTCCTGTGTGGAGTTAGCATGTTCTCCCTGTGTCTGCGTGGGTTTCCTCCGGGAGCTCCGGTTTCCTCCCACAGTCCAAAGACGTGCAGGTGAGGTGAACTGAAGATACAAAATTGTCCAGGACTGTGATTGACATTGAAATTGTGTAGATTGTAGAAACTTGTAGATTTATTTTAAGAATAAAAATACTGCACTGCTAAATTCACATGACCACCACAGGCCTTACACCACCATTAAGCCTTACAGTGCTTACGAAAAATCAATTTGCTTTAGGGGTGTGCTTGTGTGTGTGTGTGTGTGTGTGTGTGTGTGTGTGTGTGTGTGTGCTGTCAACTACATTCTGATAAGAGAAAGAGAAAGTAAACCTAAAGTCTCTGCACTGCAGCAGTCAGGAAGCAGCTCAACATCTGCACACGTCTCACATAACGACTCCGACAACCTCAAACATGATTGAAGGTTTGTTTATTTATGTTTCATTCTAGACCATTTATAGCTGTAGTTTAAATATTGAACTGCTCAGACTGTGATGCTAAGACTGCTCTGTGTCTGAGGGTGGCTGAACAGAGTCCTGGTTACTGGGTGGTGCACTTGTCTCAGTGTCGGTACTGAACCATGATAAAATAAAAAGCTGCATCAGGAAAACTGTTCCAGATCACAGATAATGTGCTGTGGAGCAAAAAAGAGAATATCAGAGAATAGTAGAATAGTGTGCAGTAAAAAATGCAGCAGCTTCCTGCTTTTCCTTACATCACTTACGAGCTAACAATTTAATCAGTTTAACATTTTAATCAAAATAGCAAAAGCTTTCAAAAATGGAACAAAATCTCCTGACTACATTGTAAACTATGGACTGTCCAACAGAGTTCTAGAGACATCTCGAGAATAAATACAGAGAACAGGATATACCCGACCACAGAGAGCAAAGGTTTAGATTTTTTCTGCTGTTGATATTTATTTAAAAACAACAATTTAAAAAGTGCCAAAATAACATAAATTAACTGCAAATTAAAATCGTAGCCCTACTGAAGATCACTTGTTTTTAATGGTGCAGATTTTCACTCACACTGTAACTGTGCACCACTGTGTCTACAGGAACAAAAACACTCACTTTTTTCATGATGATATTTGGAAAAACCCTGGGTGCTGACCTAGAGATCCTGGAGAGGCAGAAGAAACGCATAAAGCTTCAGCAGGTATATTCAGAGGATACGTGTGACTTCGTCCTGGCTTTTGTCTCTGTTGGGTCTCGAATTGGAACAGACATTGGAGCTGCTCTTGAAAAGATTCCAAGTAAGAAAGTTACTGTGTTCAGAATCACTGATCTTACTTCTGATCTGGTGTTTAACTCAACATCGTCTTTTTGTTTTAACAGCACACCGCCCTGTGGTCCTAGTAGTCATCCACAACACTTTTAATCCAGATCAGGTTGTTCCAGACAGTAAATACTGTGTGAATCGTGATAATGTGCTGGCTGTGGATTTTCTCTACTATGAAGACACCGGGCTGCTACAGAGTCAGAAAAATGACCTGTCATCAAAGGAAATCACTGATTATTTGATCACTTTGGGAGCTTCATTCCCGGTAAGTTTTACATTTAAAATGAAAAGCTTAAATCTGAATTATGTAGTAACATTAGTAAAATTCATTTTGTTCTCACCAAGTATCGTACATATTGACAGTAGGGCTGTACTGTTCTTACACAATTATTTTGTCTTGATTTGATGTCAACTAATCTTATATTTTCTTTCAACAGGACATACCAGTACACTCACGCAAGCTACACCGGATTTGTGTTGATCGTAAAAGATGGTTTGGTTTAATAGCCATTGTTTTTTTGGCATGTATTATTATTGCTCTTATTGTTCTCTTAGTCCTTCGTCTCATCATGCACTAAATGTCACTGGAACTTTAGGCTGATCATTTTGATCGCAACACCTAATGCTTAATACCGTTTAAACTAAATAAAGAAATAAACTAAATAACAACCATCAAAAGCAGGTAATTTTAAAAATAAGCTTATATAAAAACATGTTTTTATCCAGTGTGTGTATGTACAGTATAATTGAATGTATTTGTCTGTTTTATCTGTCTGTGTGTCTGATAAATCTGTGCTTATATCAGCTACTGTTCTCTGAAAAATTCTTAAAATGATAATAAAATAATAAATAAAAACCCAATATGTTGGGTAAAAGATGCATACTGTTTATGTTGTGGCTCTAAATACACAAGAACACTTTCAGTTTAGTGAAAAAGAAAAGCAGACGTCTAATCAGCGATTTCTTACACTGATCCACCTCACATCATCATACTGAGCTTTTATATGAATTTAATGTTTACACTGAATAGTTAAGATGAACTCATTTAATAACTATGTATAATTGAGAGACTCTGACTAATGTTAGCTGATGTTTAAGACTGAACAGAGTGCAAATGCATCCTAAAGAATTCAAATTCTATAGCAGTGGTTCTCTAAGTGAGAAAACAGAAACCCCACAGACTCCAGGGCATGGTGTCAGGGGGTCTGCACTTTGAATGTCTTAAACATTTACATTTTCGGCATTTAGCAGACGCTTTTATCCAAAGAAGCTTACAGTACTGTGACAGTACACTGTCTAAGCAATTGAGGGTTAAGGGCCTTGCTCAAGGGCCCAACAGTGACAACCTGGCAGTGGTGGGGCTTGAACCAGTGACCTCTTAGTTCGCTTAGTACTAGTTCAGTACCTTAACCACTAGGCTACAACTGCCCTAAACTGCCCAGTATTGAGAATGAGGATTATATCTGATGTAACAAGCAATGAAGGAGACTCGTTTCCCTCATTAATACAGGTAAGCCAGCAATGATTAGTAAGCATTTGTCACTGTTGTTTTAAACTGGTCACTCGAATCAAAAGAATTTAACATGAATGCACAGTAGATTTTAAAAAGGTTCTTTTAAACCATGAGTGACTGAGTGCTCAAGTGATATTCATATTAATAGTTCTTATGTACAAACAAAACAACAGCATCTTTTAAAATTCAGGCAGAGAGAGTTATTCTGTTCAACCAACTATAGAATTAATGTGAGTGAGACTTTACATCTGTTTCTTTACTATTACAATTTACAAAAATAATCTTTATAACTAGAGGAGGTGCATTTTCTAAAGATAATACAAGTGTGATTGCAGCTTTGTCAGCGACACGTTCATGCAGTAATTTTCCCGTCATTCCACATTCCAAAAGTGTTGCTTTTGTTCTATTCGTGGTGAATGAACATTGTCATGATTGTGAAACCAGTTTAAGATCTGGACTTGGGTGTTTGGGACTGGCACCGTGCGCCAATATTCTATGGGTAAATTCTATAGGTAAAAAGGTAACATGTGATCTTATTATTGTTAAATATATATTAACAAATTGAAAACTCTTTTACCATCTACAGTGCATAATAATATTAAAGAATTCAGAGAGTCCAGAATGCCTTTGACACTCTTTCAGATTGTTTGTTTGTTTATTAGGATTTTAACGTCATGTTTTACACTTTGGTTACATTCATGACAGGAACGGTAGTTACTCATTACACAAGATTCATCAGTTCACAAGTTTATATCGAACACAGCTTCACCTCACTTGCATGTCTTTGGACTGTGGGAGGAAACCGAAGCTCCTGGAGGAAACCCACACAGACACGGGGAGAACATGCAAACTCCACACAGAAAGGACCCGGACCGACCCACCTGGGGATCGAACCCAGGACCTTCTTGCTGTGAGGCGACAGGTGCTACCCACTGAGCCACCGTGCCGCCCACACTCTTTCAGATGGACCTGCATTAAAAAGCAACATGCTTCTGAAATGAATGTAACAACAGGAGTCATCCTGATAGGTGCTTATGCAATGTATGCCATGGTATGGGTAACGTGCACAAGTGTTACGGCAACATTAATGATAAGAGGTACATTTAAAACATTAAACACAAACTTCACCTGTAAATGGCTCAAATATATGGTGATGAAGAAGGTGAAGAGGAGGAGAGGTGTTATTGTTTGGAAGGGGAGTCACCTTACTTCAAGTGTGTGTGTGTGTGTGTGTGTTGACTGAATTCTGCTAAGTGAAAGAGAAAGTAAACCTGAAGTCTCTGCACTGTAGCAGTCAGGAAGCAGCTCAACTTCTGCACACGTCTCACATAACGGCTCCATCAACCTCCAACATGTGTAAAGGTTTGTTTATTTCTGTTCTGTTAAATTCTAGATCATTTATAGCTGTAGTTTAATTTTTAACTGTTCAGACTGCTCTGTGTCTGAGGGTGGCTGAAGAGTCCTGGTTACTGGGTGGTGCACTTGTCAGTGTCGGTACTAAACCATGCTAAAAATAAAGAGCTGCATCAGGAAAATGCAAAATTACAGAATAATCTGCTGTAGTGACGCCTGAATACAGGAGCAGCCACCAAAAAAGTTAAAATAGTAGAATAATGTGCAGTAAAGTAAAATGCAGCAGCTTCCTCATTTTTCTTACATTACTCACAAGCTAACAATTTTAATCAGAGTCAAAATAGCAAAGGCTTTTAAAAATTGAATAATCCAAAGTACAAATTATAAGATTTAGAGAATTTGCTGAGGTCTCAAGGCTGAAAACCAACACTGAATGTCTGTGACTTTGGAAGCTTCAGACGGCCCTGCAGTTAAAATTGGGATGCATCTCTACAATTAGATCATAAACATCCACACAGTTACTGGACCTCATGGTTTGGGGTTTGTCCTGACAATACACTGTAAACTTTGGATTATTTTTATTGGTTTTGTATTCAAACTACACATTTGCTGTAACTACAAATTAAAAATAAAGCACTACTAAAAGATACTCACACTGTAACTGTGTACCACTGTATCTACAGGAACAGAAACACTCACTTTCTTTATGATGGTACTTGGAAAGACCCTGGGTGCTGACCTAGAGATCCTGGAGAAGCAGAAGAAACGCCTTCAGCTCCAGCAGGTATATTCGGTGGATGAGTGTGACGTCGTCCTGGCTTTTGTCTCTATTGGGTCTCGAATTGGAACAGACATTGGAGCTGCTCTTGAAAAGATTCCAAGTAAGAAAGTTACTGTGTTTAGAATCACTAATTTCTTACAGCAAGAAGGTCCTGGGTTCGTTTCTAGTTGAAGTGTGGAGTTTGCATGTTCTCCATGTGTCTGTGTGGGTTTCCTCCGGGAGCTCCGGTTTCCTCCCGCAGTCCAAAGATGTGCAGGTGAGGTGAACTGGAGATACTAAATTGTCCAGGACTGTGTTTGACATTAAAGACTGAATGTAACTAAAGTGTAAAACATGACGTAAACAGCGTGTCATGTTATTTTGTTTTAACAGCACACCGCCCTGTGGTCCTAGTAGTCCTCCACCACACTTTTGATCCAGATCAGGTTGTTCCAGACAGTAAATACTGTGTGAATCGTGATAATGTGCTGGCTGTGGATTTTCTCCACTATGAAGACACTGGGCTGCTACAGAGTCAGAAAAATGACACGTCATCAAAAGAAATCACTGATTATTTGATCACTTTGGGAGCTTCAGCCACAGTAAGTTTTACATTTGGAAAATTAAAAAGCAACTTGCTTCTGAAATGAATGTAACTACAGGGGTCATCCTGATTGTTGCTTATACAAAGTTTAAAATGTAAATGTATGCCATGGCATGGGTACCGTGCACATGTGTTAAGGCAACATTAATGATAAGAGGTACATTTAAAACATTAAACACAAAGGGAAGGGGAGTCACCTTCTATAGAAACATCACTTACTTCAAGTGTGTGTGTGTGTGTGTTGACTGAATTCTGCTAAGAGAAAAAGAAAGTAAACCTAAAGGAAGGTTGCTTCAAGCTCTGAGTTATGTTCTTCTCCCTGATTTAATCACAATCAATGTGGACTATTTATCCTTGACAAATATTAAGTATGTGATCTAATATAATTCATCTTCTATTTCCCCAGAAATTCACATCATCTGTCACTTGGAAGCGACCTGAACGTTTGACTCAGTACATGAACAATAATGTAGGTGAAACAATCACATTTACATTTTGTAAAATCTTTTAGTGTTGACCAACTTTTAATTCAGGTATTTTAAAATAATTTAAATAATATTTGTTGATTGCATTATTTGTGAAATGCATTCAAATCACTGTTGTCCTGTGCAAATCCACTTACAGAAATGCTAAAATGAATCAGAACATTTATTATTATGGTCACATTCTAAACCAGACATTACATATAAACAAACGTATTTCTGTTCTACAAAGATTATATTTAATAATTTAATAATTGAAGATTATAACTCTGGAGTGATCTAATGTTCTGTCTCTTTCTACAGGTTGGCATTACACCTAAGAAAGCTATTTTTATCAGTGCATTTATTTTGTTTTTTGTGTTCATGATCTTCAAACTACTCTGATGAATCCTGCCCTACCTTCCCCAGGAACCTGGTGAAATACTTCTAGTAAGTTTGTTATTTATTAGATAAACTGGAACATTGGAGCAAACAATGCAAGCTAGCCGGTGATATTCATATAAATTACTCTATAGAGAATTTTTCATCATTTATTCATCTTTAGGTGTTTGGGGGAAGGTTTAAATGCAGATTCCAACACCTTTTATAGTAGATATAAAAGTTTACACTTTTTATGGTTCTTATATATGTATGGAAATATTGAAGACCTTTGCTTGCTTAATTTTTTTTCTGTCCTGTTATCTGTAAAAATAAATGATGTTGCCGACCCGACAGACTGTGTACTGTATTTTATCCTCATGTTGTTGTTTTAAATTACCAGCTTTTCTCAGTATAAATAAAAATGATGTGTGCAAAGGCAAAAAACAGGCGTGTGTGCATCGTTTACCCGTGGAAGAGATGCCACTGAAAGCATTGAAGATCCTGCTGGTAATGTACTGGTGCTGGTAATGTACAGAAGCAAATACATTTTTCATCTCATTTTCATTAATGGTTTTATCCTAGTCAGGGTAGTGAATGGTCTGGTTCCACCAGATAACACTGGGCCTAGGAACAGATCCCACCCCACATCCCTCGGACAAAGCTAATCGTGTCTGTTAGGCGCCCGGCTGGCCGACAGCACCTTTGACATAGATCTCAGCGATGGTGGACTAGCGTAACAGATGCTGCATTATTAACATTTCAGGTGCAGGGACAGGCGCCGGTCTATCACAGGCCTTCGATGATTCCCGTCCCTCAGACAAAGCTGGTTGTGTCTGTTAGACGCCCGGCTGGCCGACAGCACTTCTGATTCAAACCTGGAGCTTAGCACCACTGCACCACCTGAGCACCTAGTAAATAACTACACGAACATTTTAAAAAAGCAAAATCACACCTTCACACATTAGAGAGAATATGTAAATCAAAATGAGAAGAAAAATAATAGTTAATTATTGAAAGTAAACGTGCTAGTTGTAAATGTAAATGTGCTAGCATACGTGGCAAGACACAGCATGGCCGAAATAAAGACGGTTCTGATATATTTTCCTATTAAAATTAGCTGTAAAATCTGTCCTTATATCAGCTGCTGTTATCTGAAAATTCTTACAATGCTAATAAAGTAAATACATTCAGTGTGGGTTTTCTGACAATATGTTGGGTAAAAAAATGCATACCATTTATGTTATGGCTTTAAATGCACAAGAACACTTTTGGTTTAGTGCTTTATTGTAAATGCAAGAGAAGTTCAGAGAAGACGGAGCAGTGAAAGTAAAACAGAAAAAGAAGAGCAGACTTTATATCAGCGATTTCTCACACTGATCCACCTCACATCATCATACTGAGCTTTTATATGAATTTAATGTTTAAACTGTTTAGATGAACTTGTGTATTTGTGTATTTACAGACAGAGACTAACACTGTAGTGCCTGTACACACTTATAATTTTAATAACTATGTATAATTAAGAGACTCTGACTAATGTTAGCTGATGTTTAAGACTGAACAGAGTGCAAATGCGTCCTAAAGAATTCAAATTCTGTGGCTGTGGTTCTCTAAAAGAGAAAATAGAAACCCCACAGACTCCAAGGCGTGGTCTCAGGGGGTCTGCACTTCGGTTTCTGAACAAGCAGGAACGTCTTAAACATTTACATTTTCGGCATTTAGCTGATGCTTTTATCCAAAGCAGCTTACAGTACTGTGACAGTATATTGTCTAAACAATTGAGGGTAAAGGGCCTTGCTCAAGGGCCCAACAGTGACAACCTGACAGTGGTGGGGCTTGAACCAGTGACCTTTCAATTACTAGTTCAGTACCTTAACCATTAGGCTACAACTGCCCTAAACTGCCCAGTACTGAGAATGCGGATTATTTCTGATGTAACAAGCAATGAAAGAGACTCGTTTCCTTCATTAATACAGGTAAACTGTTCTGAGACCAAAGCAGTAGAGCCTACTGTACTAGTAATGTCTACAGTCCATAACAATATTTAAGAATTCAGACAGCCCAGAATGTCTGTGACGCTTGATCTTTCAGATGGACCTGCATTAAAAAGCGACATGCTTGTGTACTGAATGTAACTACATGGCTCATCCTGATTGTTGCTCATGCAAAGTTTAAAATGTAAATGTATGTAGGCAACATTAATGATAAGAGGAACATTTAAAACATTAAACTCAAACTTCACCTGTAAATGGCTGAAATGGAAGGTGATAAAGAAGGTAAAGAGGAGGAGAGGTGTTATTGTTCAGGAGGGGAGTCACCATCCATAGACATCACTTACTTTAAGTGTGTGTGTGTGAGTGTGTGTGTGTGTGTGTGTGTGTGTGTGTGTTGACTGAATTCTGATAGGAGAAAGAGAAAGTAAACCTGAAGTCTCTGCACTGCAGCAGTCAGGAAGCAGCTCAACATCTGTACACGCCTCACATAACGGCTCCATCAACCTCCAACATGATTGAAGGTTTGTTTATTTCTTTCATGTTGAATTCTAGATCATTTATAGCTGTAGTTTCAACTCTTAACTGTTAAAACTGCTCTGTGTATGAGGGTGGCTGAACAGTCCTGGTTACTGGGTGGTGCACTTGTCAGTGTCGGTACTAAACCATAATAAAAATAAAGAGCCGCATCAGGAAAACGGTTCCAGATCACAGAATAATCGGCTGTGATGACGCCTAAATACAGGAGCAGCACCCAACAAAGAGAATAGTAGAATCATGTATGAATAAAAATGCAGCAGCTTCCTCATTTTTCTTACATCACTTACGAGCTAACAATTTAATAGTCAAAATAGAAAAGCTTTTAAAAATGGAGCAAAATTGCCAGACAGTACATTGTAAACTATAGACCGTCCAACAGAGTACTATAGAGACATCTCGAGAATAAAGAGAACAGGATATACCCGACCACAGAGAGCAAAGGTTTAGATTTTCTTAAGCTGTTGATATTACAAAATAACGTAAATTAACTGCAAATTAAAATCGTAGCCCTACTGAAGGTTTTAAAGCTGCAGATTTTCACTCACACTGTAACTGTGCACCACTGTGTCTACAGGAACAGAAACACTCACTTTCTTCATGATGGTACTTGGAAAGACCCTGGGTGCTGACCTAGAGATCCTGGAGAAGCAGAAAAGACGCCTTCAGCTCCAGCAGGTATATTCGGTGGATGAGTGTGACGTCGTCCTGGCTTTTGTCTCTATTGTGTCTCGGGCTGGAACAGACATTGGAGCTGCTCTTGAAAAGATTCCAAGTAAAAAAGTTACTGTGTTCAGAATCACTGATCTTACTTCTGATCTGGTGTTTAACTCAACATCGTCTTTTTGTTTTAACAGCACACCGCCCTGTGGTCCTAGTAGTCATCCACAACACTTTTAATCCAGATCAGGTTGTTCCAGACAGTAAATACTGTGTGAATCGTAATAATGTGCTGGCTGTGGATTTTCTCCACTATGAAGACACTGATGATTCACTACCGTTAGGGGGCGCCACAGCAGCTCATTCGCCCACATACAGTGGAAGCCCGGTTCTCGAACTTTATCCCTTTCAGATCCATATAGGGATCAACTATTTCAAAATAATAAACTGCTAATGTTGCTAATAACTGTTCTATCATATGCACTATATTACCAAAAGTATTCGCTCGTCTGCCTTCACTCTCATATGAACTTGAGTGACTCCCATTATTAATTCATAGGGTTTAATATGATGTCGGCCCAACCTTCGCAGCTATAACAGCTTCAACTCTTCTGGGAAGGCTTTCCACAAGGTTTAGGAGTGTGTTTATGGGAATTTCTGACCATTCCTCCAGAAGTGCATTTGTGAGGTCGGACACTGATGTTGGACGAGAAGGCCTGGCTCACAGTCTCCGCTGTAATTCATCCCAAAGGTGATCTATGGGGTTGAGGTCAGCACTCTGTGCAGGCCAGTCAACTGGCTCATCCACGTCTTTATGGAGCTTGTGCTTTGTGCACTTGTGCGCAGTCATGTTGGAACAGGAAGGGGCCATCCCCAAACTGTTCTCACAAAGTTGAGAGCATGAAATTCCAAAATCTCTTGGTATGCTAAAGCATTAAGAGTTCCTTTCACTGGAACTAAGGAGCCGAGCCCATGTCCTGAGAAACACCCCCACACCATAATCCCCCCTCCACCACACTTTACACTCGGCACAATGCAGTCAGACAAGTACGACTGGACTTGTTGCACAGGTGGCATCACGGTACCACGCTGGAATTCACTGAGCTTCTGAGAGCGACCCGTTCCTTCACTAATGTGTGTAGAAGCAGTCTGCATGCCGAGGTGCTCGGTTTTATACACCTGTGGCTATGGAAGTGATTGGAACACCTGAATGCAATGATTTGGCTGAGTGAGTGAATACTTTCAGCAATATAGTGTATATAAGTGTGTATTCATACCAGGAATTAGAAGCCACAGTTCTAATGTGCTGTTGTTTTCTGATCTGTGTTTCCAGTAATGAATAAATTACATGTCATGGTCATGGGGAACACCAAGGGATCCCACAAGACCTTTATGGATCTACTCATGCTTTCAACCAATTTTGAAATAGTGAACTTGGAGGATCAGTGTGACATTATCGTTGCTTTTGTCCCTGTGGTGTCCCGGATGGGGACAAACATTCAGGAGGCAATGGAGAAAATACCTGGTAAACACACAATTGTGCACACACACACACACACACACAGAATAACCTTAATTACTTAATCAACCAGTTAATTTAACTAAACTGGTAAGCTGGTTGAGTTAATTGAACCTCAGTCATTTTAAACCTTACCATCACAATGAAAACATTTTTTAGTCATATCCAATTACCCTGGTTATATCTCGTCATCACTGCTGCAGACTTTGACCCTAACCAAGAAGGGTACACGCCCTCTCCGACACGTGTGCAGTTGCCAACCACTTCTTTTCACCCGCCCGAGGCGGGTTCACATAGGGATCAGTATCACGCACATAGAGTCAGGCACTGATCTCCATTATTCCCCATCTCTGCTGGCACCTTAAGCCATTATGATAAGTCCCGTTGGCCCTTTAACCTACATGACATTAGCCAATCATGTCTGCAGGGCTGAGATTCAAACACACGAGTAAAATATCTCAGCAGTGGTGAGTTACCATGTTTTACTGCTGCCAAGTAGACATGTTAAAGTTCTAAAGATATGTTAGATAAGCCATAACAAAGTGAGAATACTGGCTTTTCTTGTCTCTCTTGATCACACATAATAAGTTCAGTACTAAAAATGACTCCTAATTTGATTACAAACTTGTAGCACTTACATACTATAACTGTGTACCTGTTCTTTTTTCTTACAGTAAACAAACAAGTCGTCCTTGTGGTGCTTCACCACACGTTCGATCCCTATTTGGTAGCTCCAGACAGCAAATGGAGTGTGAACCGTGGTCGGGTCTTTGCTGTGGACTGCCTGTATCATGAAGACCAAGGACTGCTGGACTGTTCGCGCAATGAAGACGCGATAAAAGCCGTAAAACAGCATCTGAGAGCAGAAGAGAACGTGAGTATTATTGTAATGACCAGGTTGGGAAAATACATCCTTTATTAGTGAAATGAATGAATCCCGACCGACTGCAGGTCGCTGCTGCTGAAAAGCACTGCAGCAACGGGATTCTATCACCACCATATTTTACAGTGGGTGTGGTGTTACCTGAATGATGTAGGCTACCTTACATAATTCAACACCACAAGAATGATGTTAAAATCTTAGTAAAGTTTTATTCTTACAGTAGTTATGTTACTAAGAACCTTTCTGTTTCCTTTGCCTATGTTTGCTAATATAATATAATTCTAATATAATTTATCTTCTGTTTCCCTCAGAAATTCACATCATCTGTCACTTGGGAGCAACCTGAACAGTCCTGTGTTCAGTACAAGAACAATAATGTAGGTGAAAAATTTACATTTACATTTTGTAAAACCTTTTAATGTTGACCAACTTTTAAATCAGGTATTTTAAAATAATTTAAATAATATAAATAAATCATTGATTATTATTATTATTACACAGCAAGCGGGTCCTGGGTTTAATTCCCAGGTCTATGTACTTGTCCACAAGTACAAAGACATGCAGTAAGGGTAACTGAAGATAATAAAAACTGTGTGTGTGTGTGTACAAGTGTGTGTGTGGACTGGCGACCTGTCCGACGTGTTTGAATCCACGACCCTGAATCAGACAAAGCGGTGGTAAAACAGACAATGAATGATTGAATGATTGAATGAATGAATCAATTATGAATGAATGAATAATTATAATAATGATAATACTAAAATTGGTGTAGAAGCAACTAATTAAAAAATAACAGGATCTATAAATTTATAGAAATAAACCATTGGTCAGTATTCTATTTTACTGATTATAAAGACATATAATAATAGAAAGCCAGTTAGCTAAGTACATATGTGAGTAGCATTCAAATCACTGTTGTCCTGTGCAAATCCACTTACAGAAATGCTAAAATGAATCAGAACATTTATTATTATGGCCACGTTCTAAACCAGACATTACATATAAACAAACATATTTCTGTTCTACAAAGATTATATTTAATAATTTAACAATCGAGTATAACTCTGGAGTGATCTGAACTGTGTGTTCTGTCTCTTTCTCTTTCTACAGGTCGGCATTACGCCTGAGAAAGCTATTTGTATCATAGCCTTCTTGTTTTTAGTGTTCATGATCTACAAACTACTCTTCTGAATCCTGCCCTACCTTCCCCAGGAACCTGGTGAAATACTTCTAATAAGTTTGTTATTTATTAGATAAACCGGAACATTGGAGCAAACAATGCAAGCTAGCCGGTGATATTCATATAAATTACTCTATAGAGAATTTTTCATCATTTATTCATCTTTAGGTGTTTGGGGGAAGATTTAAATGCAGATTCCAACACCTTTAGTAGATATAAAAGTTGACACTTTTTATGGTTATCATATATGTATGGAAATATTGAAGACCTTAATATTGTTTGCTTAATTCTTTTCCTGTCCTGTTATCTGTAAAAATAAATGATGTAGCCATGTGCGTGTTTAACCTGACAGACCGTGTACTGTATTTTATCCTCATGTTGTTGTTTTAAATTACCAGCTTTTCTCAGTATAAATAAAAATTATGTGTTCAAAGGCAAAAAACAGGCGTGTGTGCATCGTTTACCCTAAAAGAGATGGCAGTGAAGATCCTGCTGGTAATGTACTGGTGCTGGTAATGTACTGGTGCTGGTAATGTACTGGGTCATGGCAGGTCTGTAATGTACAGAAGCAAATACATTTTTCATCTCATTTTCATTAATGGTTTTATCCTAGTCAGGGTAGTGAATGGTCTGGTTCCACCAGGAAACACTGGGCCTAGGAACAGATCCCACCCCACATCCCTCAGACAAAGCTAATCGTGTCTGTTAGGCGCCCGGCTGGCCGACAGCACCTTTGACGTAGATCTCAGCGATGGTGGACTAGCGTAACAGATGCTGCATTATTAACATTTCAGGTGCAGGGACAGGCGCCGGTCTATCACAGGCCCTCGATGATTCCCGTCCCTCAGACAAAGCTGGTTGTGTCTGTTAGACGCCCGGCTGGCCGACAGCACTTCTGAGATTCAAACCTGGATCCTAGCACCACTGCACCACCTGAGCACCTAGTAAATAACTACACGAACATTTTAAAAAAGCAAAATCACACCTTCACACATTAGAGAGAATATGTAAATCAAAATGAGAAGAAAAATTATAATAAATTATTGACAGTAAACGTGCTAGTTGTTAGCATACGTGGCAAGACACAGCATGACCAAACTAAAGACGGTTCTGGTATATTTTCCTATTAATATTAGCTGTAAAAATTATTTATCACTGAACTATATTAAGTATTTATTGATGTATAAAGTTAAATTTATAATAAAGCATAAAACACAACGCATTTTATAATGTTAAGCACCTTCAGTGGTTGAGGACATGTTCTTCATTTGAACAGAAGATGGCGCCAAACACAGTAAAACCGTGAACACAGCGCGCTATAGTTTAGCACTGAGGGTAAATGTTTACACCGAATATAAACTTACATTCAAGCTGTTAATTACAAAGACAAAACTATCAATTAAATCTACGTATTAAAACAAAGCACCAACCAACACACTTTTGAACATTTTCAGCGGTTTTCTTGCTTCATTTTTACCCAGAAATGTACCTGTGTTGCTGGCTAATGTAATACAGTGTTAATAAGAAACATACAGCTCAAAACCACAACCTTCATTTTATTATGTTATTCATTATTTTTTATTAACCTCTTTATCTTAATCGCGGTGTGTCCGAAGCCACCCAGAAATTCACCCTGGACGCCTCCTGCAGGTTTTAGACAGGAAAACCCACACAACCACGGGGAAAACATGCTAAACTCCTCACAGGCAGTGAACCAAAGCAAGAATCAATGTCGCAGTGTGGCACCCAATCTACCAGCCGCATGTGCCGCTCTGTGCCCCAATATTACCACCTTCTTTCAAAACAATCGAATAAATACAACATTTATTATGTTATTGTATCGTACAGGAGTTTATAGAGTTTATAAAACTTTTTCAAGCAACATAATCTTTTACCCAACTCCAAGCATCTTACTCTCTCTGTTTTGCTTTGTACAATCTGGTCCTACTGTGGTTTACAGGATGCAACATAAACCATCCACAAGGGGGCGATCGTGTACAAGTTCATTTTGTGTTTCTGCGCTATTAAAATGTGTTTATTTAATTGTTACTATTTTTCTCTGGACCTTTTTGGCACTGTGATAAGGAATGTAGCTCCTTCACAAATACTACAACAATGTCGTTATTAATTGGTATGATTTACTGCTATGGTCAAACCCAGGTGTACAGGTTACCTATATCAAATCTGTTTTGATACCCTTATAGATCAATAAAATATATATAGAACCTACAGAGGGCAAAATATCGACTGGCTAAATGAGCCTTAAAACCTACTGGACGTTTTTTATAGATTGTGATGTACAATTGGGGGAAAAAGGTTAATCAATTCTGATAAATGAAAACCCACCTCAATGGATGTAATGCCATTTTAATAAAACATATAATTAGACGTTTCTTACACCGATATATTTACAGTTAATCAACGTTATGACTAAAATGGAAGCGCAGCGGAGTTTCAATACAATGTATGTGGGTTAGAAAACAGTTCAGTTTTATCTCCAACACAGACCAGCACAGTTCTGTACAGAAGGCATCTGCCTTGTTCACATATCCCGCCATCTTTTCTGTATGGGGCCGTGGACGATCGAACCACATGATATACGTAGAACTATACGAGTGTGTGTGAGGGAAAGAGCAAGAATGCTAAAAAATAATACAAATGCAAAAAGTCTTTTTTAACAAATATAGAGAGTAGACATCAAAAGATGTCATTCGAGAATCACAAAAACAGGGCAGCCAGAGGTTTAAAGCTGTTGGAGTAGCCTAATGCAATAGGTAATGCTGTCCACAGTCAAACAAGCTTTACATTGTAATGAGTGTAAAAGCTGCCAGGCAAAGAAAAGCACAAAAAAAAACCCATGCAGATTCTGGGGTGGGCGCTTTTTTTCTTGCACGGAAGCCCCTAAGCTCATGGCAAAGTCAAGCTAAACAATTATTATTATTATTTTAGTTTGGGTTCATGGATTACATCTGACTGTCCGGACAAACTTCCACTTACTACTATAAGGTAACAGTTTCATGTCGCTGTTCCATGTGAAGCTTTACAACTTCAGCAATATTCAGCTGTAGCTAATGATCAAACAATGAGGCTATATCATATATCTGTAGGAAAATATAAACGTCTCTACAAACTATTTGATTTAAAAGTGTAACGTGTGCTCCGTAATGTGTGCGCGTGCAAGAGGGAAAGAATTATGTGATTATTTCTACACTCGTCTGCTGTAATTAACGAAGCAAAGAATCCACGACGTAATGCTAAGCAACCGCATAATTCCTCTACATGTACTGTATATTCTCTTCTATTAATCTACACAGATACAAAATGATCATGTTTTCCATTCTGAAGGCAGCTGCCCTGGTTGTAACCATAAATAACGTGTTGTGTTGAGGATCATCGTCCTTTCAAACAGGCTTTTATCACCTTTTGAAGGTCAGATAAACAGCCAAATGGTTTTTGTTTTAAAGATAAAAGTCTGACTAGCTGAACGGCCCATAAACTATGCAGTAGTCGTGACTGTTAGAGATACAGGTAATGAAACTTGTCACCACATTTTTAAGCTAGTAAGCAGGATGAATTAACCAGTTCTGTCCCACATTACTGTCTGTTCACAGACCCCAGGCTTAAAGACACGTGTTCCCTTCAAAGCGCTTAAAGTATAAAGCAGGTCTAATTGCTCTTATATGTCATGTCTGTTAACGCCCTGTCTTTTGGTGCATTATAACTGCTAGCAGACTGCAAACGTTTCATTTCTCGCTGGGAAAATCTAACAGCAGTGCGAGCTTTTACATGTCTAGCCAGCATGAGCAATCTAGCCAATGCTAATAAGATGCGAGGTGACACGGTTAGGCCGTTTTACCCACAGAACCCTTAAGCGTAGCGTTACCGCCTAAAGTGAAATTCAGAGAAGTCAACAACATGCATTCTGTATTGATATGAAAAGGAACGGCATGTTTATACGTCATAGTATTAGCACACTGTGCACATGACGTTTGTTTAGTCATTATTTACTTACCAGATAAATGATCGTAAACCAGCTGTAGCTGTTTCTTCAATTTAGTTAGCTAGCCTGTAAATTGCAGATGCAAGACGTTAAGCCTTTTAAAGCTAGCTACATGCGCCGCTCAGGTGGCGCAGCAGAGCTGGGATTTCGAATACATCGTATTGAGTCCCAGCTCTGCCATCTAGCCTGTTGTTCATATAGGGGTGGGGTATTAAGCCGAATAGGGACTCCTCGTAACTGATGCACTGCGACCTCTGCTGGCTGATTAATGGCACCTGCACAGAGGCAAGGAAAGGGTGTGAAAAGGGTGTGTCTCTCCGTACACAGGGCTGATTCGCATATATGCACTCGCCCAGTGTGAGTGACAAAATGCATACGGCTGCTGCCCAAGTGTCGAAGGGGGCGTGCGTTAGATTCGTTCTCCTCAAATTAGGGCAGGGGTCGGCATTAGTGGAGAGGAAGTGTGACGCAATCGGATGCACTAAAAAAGGTCTCACTCGAGTTATTTTTGATGACTGCTTGGTTACTGTGACCTCTCTGCCTCGCCAAACTGTGTCTACAATATACCAAATTTGGCCAAAATGACAAACCTCAGCTCTCAAATCAGTCTAGTCCGCTGCCTTTAGATTGGAAAACAGTGCCAGTCTCTATTATCTTAAGCATCGTTATTTTATGGCAAAACAAGAAATAAAGAATCTAAATGTGTATAAAACTGAGGTGTACGAATCAGAAACGTATTAGCTGGTCCAACATGTGCTTGCTTGGTCCCGAATTTTAGTCACCCGACTCTCCAAACGTATTTTACGTTAACTTTAGTCTAGACATACCGATATTTAAACAAACACACATGAGGACGTCCTGCAACCTATGAAGGAAAATGAGTTGATGTTGTGTTAGCCAGATAATGGCAGGATGATTAAATAGTCAAGACTATTAGGGTGCATTTAGACGTGTAACCCCAACCGGGGCATTCCAAAACACATACATAAAAACTGTCAGTGATCACCAGTTGTTATTTAAGCAAGGAGGACGGGTCCCGATGCGTCTGGGTCCTTCCTTGTAGTGTTTTGGGAGGTTTTCCTTGACGCTGATGCCCTCAGCCTGCTCATCCGTGTTTTTTTGGTCCTGAAATCTGTAAAGTAGCTTGAAAACGACGTCCATTGTACAAGGAGTTAAACAAATAAATCTGACAAGCAAGTTAGTCAGTACAGCTATTAAGATACTAATTAGCTCACTGTGCTAATACAGTCTATCAGTAATATCATTCATTGACTAATTAAAAATAATAAGATTCATAAATGAGCACCGAGCTTCAGATTCATGACAACGATTCATGATTCATGACAATTTACAGCTTCCAAAACTAACTTTTTAACCATTACAGTCATCTGTCCAACAGGCAACGAAATATTCAGGAAATAAAACCCCAGATATGTAACCCGGACGCCCAGGCTACTGATTTGTCCACCCCTGGTGATGGTTTTCGGTCATTAAGGTCTGTTTTAAGGTCTAGTAGTCAAGGTGACTGGAGAGTTTAATAATTCAAAGACGATCAATCGGATTAATACAAGAATTAAGGACAAAAAAAAGAGTCTCGTGTTGGTCGGGCTTTCGTCTGCTCCACATTACCGCCATCCATCCCCTCAGAAGTCCATGGAAATGGAGCGCTGACCCGCGTCTGGTACGGTAGTGGCGTTGTTGCTGCGTATGGTGCCGTGGTTACGGATGCTGATGCTGCTGCATCCGCTGCTGATGCTTCCGGTCGCCCCGCCAACAGCGCCGGCCATCACCCCGCCCACAGTCCCGCCTATAGCTCCGCCCCTTCCGTAGATTTCGCACGGGATTTCCTCCATGACCCGGTCCTCGATGACCTGCTCGGCGCACTCGTGAGTCTGCTTGTAGCCGTAGCAGCTCTTCTTGTAGGTTCCCAGGCCGCTGTTGTTGAAGGTCTTCATGGTCTGCGGTTTGGAGAAGTCGTTGTGGTACGACAGCTCCATGGAACCCAGGGCGCTCCGGTGCTGCTTGGCGCTACCGCCTCCGCAGTGGTGCTCGTGGATGCAGCGGGACGTGGTGGACGACCGGCGCATCTTCTGGAAGCTCTCGAGCTCCTCGTTCAGCTCGGCCAGGTCGGACGAGAGCTCCTTGTCACGCAGGGAGAAGAGCTCGTAGTGCGGAGGGTCGAACACCTCCTGGAGGCCGGATTTGTTAAAGACGGCCGGGCGGCGTGAAACCACCTTCTTGCGCGGCTGCTTCATCTGGACCAGAATGGAGATGATGAGCAGGACCAGCACGATGCCGGAGGAGATGCCGATAACCGTGCCGTGGGTCTTGGTGATCTGATGGAACAGACCCTTAGACTTTCGCTCTAGATATGGACAGGAAACACAGGAAGAGTTAGGAAGACCTGTGATGGTTGTGGCTTGATGAATGGATGGGTGGGTTCGGCTCGATGGATTGATTTGATCCGATATATAAACACACTTCACTGATGCTGTGTTCCGTTACTCGACCTAAGCTGTCTGAATTACAGTGAGCCTCTCTAGGGTTTTTATAACTCTGTTCATCAGGACGTTATATAATGGAGCTGCAGGCAAAGTTCATCCCACAAATGTCAGTTCAGTCACAGAGAACAGAGGCTAATTTAAGTACACACTCACCCCTGCAGTGGTTCTCATCCCACGGGTACACACAGTTCTGCACACCGTTACACACCAGCGAGTTGTTGATGCACATGTTGCTGTGGCAGAAGAACGTGTTGCTGGAACAGGGAGCTACGAGAGAACCACAAACCAAAAGACTAAAATAGTTAAGAGAACTGAAACTCGGGTCAATTAGTCAAGTCATTTATTGATCATGTGCACAGCAGTTGGGACATTTGTCTGAAAACCCAGTGATCTCTCTACTTACATCTATCTATCTTGTCTGTCTATCTATCCATCTGTCTGTCTATCTGTATACCTATCCATCCATCTGTCTGTCTGTCTGTCTATATACCTATCTAGCTATCTTTCTGTCTGTCTGTATACCTATCCATCTGTCTGTCTGCATACCTATCTATCTATCTGTCTGTCTATATACCTATCTAGCTATCTGTCTGTCTGTAGACCTATTTATCTGTCTGTCTATCTATCTATCTGTCTGTCTATCTGTATACCTATCTATCTGTCTGTCTGTCTATATACCTATATAGCTATCTGTCTGTCTGTAGACCTATCTATCTGTCTATCTATCTATCTGTCTGTCTATATGTCTGTCTACCTATCTGTCTGTCTGTTTACCTATCTATATGTCTGTATATCTATTTATATATCTACCTATCTATCTGTCTTTCTTTCTGTCTGGCTATTTATCTATCTATCTATCTGTCTGTATACCTATCTGTCTATCTATAATTCCTGTCTGTCTGTGTATATGTGCCTGTCTGTCTGTCTATCTGTATATCTACAGTATCTGTCTGTCTGTCATCTATCTATCTATCTATCTATCTATCTATCTATCTATCTATCTATCTATCTATCTATCTGTCTGTATGTCTATCTATCTGTCTGTCTGTCTGTCTGTCTGTCTATCTATCTATCTATCTATCTATCTATCTATCTATCTATCTGTCTGTCTGTCTGTCTTTCTATCTAGTGCTTCTATTTTGTGGACTGAACCTACATGTGTTTATCATACAAGAGCATGTAAGTGAGAGAGCGAGAGAGCGACAGAGAGAGAAGGGTGAAGGGAGAAGAGAGGTACGTGGGTAATGGAAAGCGACATGTCGCCTTCAGAGAGCCGCCGGCTGTTTTGGTGAACCCTGACTCTCACACCTTCTCCTCCTCTTCTCTCTCCTCATTCTTCTCCTCCTGTTCTCTGACATCCATCTAAATCCCCACGATCTACTTCTCTCTCTCTCTCTCTCTCTCTCTCTCACACACACACTCCCCGTGTTTCCTCTCACATTCTCTTCTACGTTACCTCTCCTACACCTCTGCTTTCAAATAACACACCCTCATTAATCAAGCTCATCTCTTTTCTTCAAAGTTGTAGAGTTTGATTGATTAGCACCAACCTAATGTTAAAAATGTTTAAAGCTACGTTTGAGTATACACCGATCAGCCATAACATTAAAACCACCTCCTTGTTTCTACACTCACTGTCCATGTTATCAGCTCCACTTACCATATAGAAGCACTTTGTACTTTGTCTACAATTACTGACTGTAGTCCATCTGTTTCTCTGCATGCTTTGTTACCCCCTTTCATGCTGTTCTGCTGGACCCCCACAGAGCAGGTATTATTTAGGTGGTGGATGATTCTCAGCACTGCAGTGACACTGACATGGTGGTGGTGTGTTAGTGTGTGTTGTGCTGGTATGAGTGGATCAGACACAGCAGCGCTGCTGGAGTTTTTAAACACCTCACTGTCACTGCTGGACTGAGAATAGTCCACCAACCAAAAACATCCAGCCGACAGCGCCCCGTGGGCAGCGTCCTGTGACCACTGATGAAGGTCTAGAAGATGACCGACTCAAACAGCAGCAATAGATGAGCGATCGTCTCTGACTTTACATCTACAAAGTGGACCGACTAGGTAGGAGTGTCTGATAGAGTGGACAGTGAGTGGACACGGTGTTTAAAAACTCCAGCAGCGCTGCTTTGTCTGATCCACTACAGTCAGTAATTGTAGAACTACAAAGTGTTTCTATATGGTAAGTGGAGCTGATAACATGAACAGTGGGTGTAGAAACAAGGAGGTGGTTTTAATGTTATGGCTGATCGGTCTATATATGACTATAGCTACAGTAAAAGCAGTGAAATACAGTCCCACACCCTGATTAGGTGGATCTACCAAGACTTCAGATATCGTCTCTTTTTCAAAATCACCGGTGACCCCACATGCTCCCGACTCACAGGTTTAAGAACTGCTGCGGAGTATTCCTAAAATCACCATCAAAACCCTGCTAAACGTGAGCTACACAACCTCGCACCCACGCACTGTGGCGCTGGTTGTTGAAGTGTGGCTAAGTGCATGTGACAGCGAGATGAGGAGGTCGTAACGCGCCTCTCGTCCCCCCCGTAGGAGAGACCGCGTCTTTCTCCGCTCACTTCCAAACTCATTAAGCCGCGGAATGAACGCGGCGCGAGTGCCAATGTGTTCGCTAAACGCGAAGAAAGAGAAACAGAGATAATGAGAGCGGAATGAAGAGATGGAGCGGCACATTTAGAAGATAATGAGAAGCTCGGAATGGAAGTAGAAAAGAGAGAGTGAGAGGAGGAGAGGAGGAGAGAGGTCTGAATGAGATCCTGATGGATACTAAGAATGATGGAGAAAGTGAAAGATAAAGAAGAGGGAAAGGATGCAAATGCTGGAAATGATGAGAGAGAGAGAGAGGTGTTGGGAGTGAAGGGAAGAACGATAAAGACAGAGCAGAAGAGACAGAACGTGAAAGCAAGACAGAAAGAGAAGAGCAGGAGAGAGCAACTCAAACATATTCATCAATCGTAATCAGAAGGTCGCTTGTTCAAGCCCCATATTTGCCAGGTTGCCTCTGTTGGGCCCTTGAGCAAGGTCCTTAACCCTCTTGTAGTATGCACAGTCACAATTGTAAGTCGCGTTGGATAAAAAGCGTCTGCTAAATGCCGTAAAAGTAAACGTAGGAGGAGATAACGAGAGAAAGCAGAAACTAAATGACGCTTGTTCTCTACAGCTGGGGACGGTACGGTGGCTAAGTGGGTAGCACTGTCGCCTCACAGCAAGAAGGTCCTGGGTTCGAACCCCAGGTGGGGTGGTCCGGGTCCTTTCTGTGTGGAGTTTGCATGTTCTCCCCGTGTCTGTGTGGGTTTCCTCCGGGAGCTCCGGTTTCCTCCCACAGTCCAAAGACGTGCAAGTGAGGTGAATTGAAGATACTAAATTGTCCAAGACTGTGTTGGATATAACCTTGTGAACTGAAGAGTCTTGTGTAATGAGTAACTATCGTTCCTGTCATGAATGTAACCAAAGTGTAAAACATGACGTTAAAATCCTAATAAACAAACAAACTACAGCTGGAATCTAGGCCTCAAATCTCCAGCGGTGCTATCAGCCGGTCAGGCACCTACCTACAGATACGATCGGCAATGTCTGGAAGGGGTGGCCGAGGCTCCGTGAACAACTGGTACTGCATTTCACATTCTAAACAGTCATTGTACTATTGTACTGTAGTAATTTTAATCACTGACAAGGACCTTTAAGGCCATTTTTGGGAATTTAGAACACTGGTAGCTCAGCGGTTAAGGTACTGAACTAGGATTCAGAAAGTTGTCAGTTCATGCCCCACCACTGCCAAGCTGCCACTGTTGGGCCCCTGACCTGATCAAGACCTTTAATTCTGAAAGGACTCAAATTCTCAGGTTTTATTTGTATTGTTATGTCTTTTACATCAACATCAGACCAACATCAGATGGCGCCGCAGATGGCGACACTGGTTAGGAGCTCCGTAGTGCTTTGTTTGTTTTTGTTTGTTTGTTATGGCATGTGTGATCCAAACACACTCCAATACAGCGCAGAAGATCTGCTGAACATTAGGCAGCTCATGCCACCAGGTATATTTCCTGATTTTTCATTTTCGGACAGTTTTTTGGACATTTTGGTCAGCGGAGCGGCTGCGCTCCTGAGCAGACGCAGGCGGATACGCAGACGTGGGAAGCGCGCCGGAGCGCTCGTCAAACTCCGACAGCGCGGACTTCGTACACCGAGACCTGGCTCACCGATTCCGTCCCGGACAGCGCGCTCCACCTGCACGGCTTTCATCTCCACCGAGCGGACCGCGACGCGGAGCTTTCCGGCAAGAAAAAAGGCGGCGGAATTTGCTTTTATATCAACCAAGGCTGGTGTACAGATGTGACAGTGTTAATGAGAACATGCAGCCCTAATCTGGAATCACTTTTCTTGAACTGTAGACCGTTTTATTGTCCGCGGGAGTTTTCATCAGTTGTGCTTGTTGCTGTTTACATTCCACCTCAAGCGTGCGCGCGCGAGGCACTGAGCGCACTCGCTGATCAGATCCTCAGCGTGGAGCACAAACACACAGACTCTGTTTTCATCATCTTAGGGGACTTTAACAGAGCAAAACTTAACAACGAACTACCTAAATACAGACAGCATGTTACCTGCCCCACCAGGGAGAGCAACATTTTAGATCACTGCTATACTGTATTTAAAGGTGCGTACCGCTCTGTCCCTCGTGCAGCACTGGGACTATCTGACCACTGTTTAGTTCATCTTCTCCCGACCTACAGACAGAAGCTCAAGTGTGCCAAACCTGTGGTCAGCACGGTGAAGAAATGGACTAATGAGGCTAAAGAAAGGCTTCAGGACTGCATGGAATTAACAGACTGGTGTGTGTTTGATGATGCCACAAGCAGCCTGGATGAACACACGGACACTGTGACATCTTACATCAGCTTTTGTGAAGACATCTGTGTTCCCACCAGGACTCGCATTAAATATAATAATGACAAGCCCTGGTTTAATGCCAAATTGAAACAGCTGCGCCGGTCTAAGGAGGTAGCATATAGAAGTGGGGATCGGGCGCTGTACAACCAGGCAAGGAACACCCTAACCAAAGAGATCAAGGCTGCAAAGAAGAACTACTCCAACAAGCTAAGCAGCATGATGTCCACAAATGAGCCATCAACCGCCTGGAGGTGTCTGCAGAACATCACCAGCTACAAAAGGCCACCTACACAGACAATGGGAGATCGTCAACTGGCCGACGACCTTAACAGATTCTACTGCAGGTTTGAACAGCCCAGCAACGAGCTCCCATCCAACACCACTTCACACCCATCTGACTATCAGCCACCCATCCAGCCTGCCCTGAAGATCTGCGAGGAAGACGTGCTGAGACTTTTTAAAAAACAGAAAGTCAAGAAGGCCCCAGGTCCTGATGGAATCTCTCCCTCCTGCCTGAGGACCTGTGCAGACCAGCTTGCACCTGTCTTCACTAAGATCTTCAACAGATCACTGGAGCTGTGTGTGGTTCCATCCTGTTTTAAATGCTCCACAATAATACCCATTCCCAAAAAGGCAACTACCACAGGACTAAATGACTACAGACCTGTTGCCCTGACCTCTGTGGTCATGAAGTCCTTTGAAAGACTGGTTCTCAACCACATTAAGGAAATCACGGACCCCCTGCTAGACCCCCTGCAATTTGCCTATCGGGCCAACCGGTCGGTGGACGATGCAGTGAACATGGGTCTCCACTTCATCCTTCAACACCTTGATCACCCGGGAACTTATGCAAGAATTCTGTTCCTGGACTTCAGCTCAGCCTTCAACACAATTATTCCAGGACAATTACACAGCAAACTGGCTGAACTCAGCGTACCAGCCTCCACCTGCCAGTGGATAACTGACTTTCTTACTGGCAGAAAACAGCAGGTGAGGCTGGGAAAGTGTACTTCAGGGACCAGAACCATCAGCACAGGTGCCCCACAGGGTTGTGTACTCTCCCCACTGCTCTTCTCGCTGTACACAAATGACTGTACCTCCATGGACTCCTCTGTTAAAATCCTGAAGTTTGCAGATGACACTACAGTCATTGGTCTCATCAGTGACAGTAATGAGTCTGCTTATAGACGGGTGGTTGATCAGGTTGTCCTCTGGAGCAGTCAGAACAATCTGGAGCTGAACACAGCAAAAACAGTGGAGATGACCGTGGACTTCAGGAGGAGACCCCCAACCCTGCCAGCACTCACCATCCTAGACAGGACTGTGATGGCTGTGGAGTCCTACAAGTTCCTGGGCACAACGATCTCCAAGGACCTGAAGTGGGACAGCAACATCAACTCCATCATCAAGAGGGCTCAACAGAGGATGTACTTTCTGTACCAGCTGAGGAAGTTCAACCTACCCCAAGAGCTGATGGTGCAGTTCTACACAGCCATCATAGAGTCCATCGTCACCACATCCATCACAGTGTGGGGCAGCGCTATCACAAAACATGACACCAAGAGACTGCAGCGCATCATCAAGTCTGCAGAGAGGACCATCGGTGTAAAGCTGCCCACACTGCTGGACCTGCATGCCTCCAGAACCAGGAAGCGTGCAGAGAAAATCATCACTGACCCGTCTCACCCTGGTCATCACCTGTTTCGGTGCCTTCCATCAGGCCGACGCTTCAGCCACATGAAGACCCGAACGACCAGGCTACAAAGAAGCTTTTATCCAAACTCCATTACGCTCATGAACAATTGAACACTACTGTACTGTTAATACTCGGGACACTTGCACATCAAAAACTACCTATTTCATTTATGTAATGGCATACACAGGATTTTCACCTTTACTTGCATTTCATATTTATATATTTTTATATTTTCTATAGTTTTTATATTGCACAAAACTGCACCTTTTTAAAATTACAATGTAAATTGCACATGCTAAATGTTTACAATGTTTTCTATGTTTACAGGTATGAATGTGTGTGTTAGAGAGAGTGAGCTGTGTGAATAAGATTGTCTGTATTGTATTTTTCGTGCACTGCAAGCATCTGTGTAACCAAAAGCAAATTCCTTGTATGTGTGAGCATACTTGGCCAATAAAGCCCGATTCCGATTCTGATTCTGATTCTGATTTAATTACACTGGTACCTTGAAACTCAGCGTCACTCGGTTCTGGGAGTGGCGTTGAGTTTAAAAGACGTTGAGTTTCAAGGTATTTTTTCCCATAAGGATGTTTGGGAAACCTGTTAATGCGTCCATGGTCCCGTGGAACTGCACATATTTTAGGCTCATGTCAAATAATGAGGTTTTTGACACTTATACACTGAAACTAAGATAAGATTCCTTTATTGATCCCCATGGGGGACAAAAATAACACAAATATAATATAAAAACACTGAAATATACAACAATACAACAAAACCTGCACTTTACCTTCTTCTGTATTGTTTCCTTATGCTTCTTCATCATTTAAGGGAAACGTCAAGTTAAAGGGTACACATTTAACAACAAAGGGCATCGAGTTTCGAAGATTTCGAGTTTATGGGCTGTCGAGTTACAAGGTACCGCTGTATTAGGTAACAGAATCACAAAAAGCCATGACAAACGAACATTTAAATTAATGACATACAGCATATGCTTTTATCCAAACATTGCACGCAATTGATCATTAAGAGCCTTGCTCAAGGGCTCAACAATGTCAGCCTGACTGCCTGGCAGTTGTGAGGTTCGAACCGGCAACCTTCAGATTACTCTGTCCTACTCCGTCTCTTATGATTGTATGTGAACTTGTGACAGTAGAGGAAAGTGGGACAATATGAAAGAGATAAATGAGAATTCAAAAATAAACTGAGAGAGGCGAGGACGGCAGGATCAGGTCTGTTCTGTTCTCACTTCACTTATTAGAAGTGTATTCAGAGTGACAGTGGAATCTGCGGCGCCACTTCAGCGCTTTATCAAGATTAATGTGTCTCTTACGGCTTTCAGATGAGACTCGTTCCCTCGTTTCAGTCAGACGTGCGCCACTCTCCATATCGGACACACCCCGAACACACCTCACAGCCAGCGCGCCCCTGACATTTCGTCCTCAGAAGTGTATTCTGGGTCGTTATGACTATGAAATATCTGGATCGGGCGCCGGAAGCGACCTGCGCTGACATTTTCCTTTTGTTTGTTCGGTTCAAAGGCGGCACGGTTTGAGACCGAGCTCGTACGCCGCTTGATTGATGGAGGTAATAAATCTGGCCTCGCCTGCCGCGCGGGTTCAGAGAGCTGCGTCGGCGTTGTTTACTGGCTTTCTGATGGGGGGCACGCCCGCCGCTCTGAGCTACAGCGGTGACCGAGCCACTGCGCCGTTAATTCCACTGATGATCCAGGTGTTTAATACAAATATCACATGCTGGAGCAGGAGCCACGCTTCTCTCGGTGATAATTATAAGCTGTTTGTGTACAACACGTCGCTTTTTTCATTCATTAATCTGGCAGACGCTCATGCGATGTTTCCTAAATCAGCCAGGATAAACAAGGAGGGATGTGTTTGCTGACATACTAGGGAGCACACGGGTATCAATATAGCACTGTGCAAAGCACATACATACATTAAGCTATATGCAAACAAAATATAAGCTGTGCTACTATTCAAACTTTATTTAGCTATTTGGCAAACCAATTTTAGCTAGTCTGGAACCAGGCAGCACTCCTAATGGTGTCTCGAGGAATGTCCAAGATCTTGGAAGTCTTCGTATACACCTCGTCCTTTTGGTGCAATGAACTGACCCCCTTCTATGAGCAGCTCTTTAGTTTTTACTATGGCTGCAACACACCTTAAACACCTGAATCTTTTGGTGGTGTTTATATAAAACATCACAGCTTAAGCAGATGAAGGCTGGTTATTAAACCTAACTAGTAATCAGAAGATTGCTGGTTCAAGCCTCACCACTGCCAGGTTGCCACTGTTGGGCCCTTGAGCAAGGTCCTTAACCCTCAGTTGCTCAGACTGTATACTGTCACAGTACTGTAAATGATGTACTGTACAGTACTGTAAAAGTAAATGATGGTTTAATCATGTTGCAACCCATCTTTAGGTTCTACAGACTAGCAGTAGGTCTTAAGTTCAGCAGTATTAATTTAAGGGTTGAATAACTGTCTCAAACGATCCTGCTACTCTAAAATATCACATCATTTATTGTCTGTCTTCATTTGCTGCATCGTTCGACTTCATTTACAGTGAAACCGAGCCCTGCAGAGACGTTCAGAGATATAACAATGCATTTTATTTAGCAGGGGTTGCAACTGTACCTTTACGAATAAAGTAAGGCTTTTACACAAGGTACCACAAGCATTTAATCACCCAGATCATCACTTATTGATCTAAAAGCCCTTTTTTGGCAGAAATTAATAATCATTAAAGTAAACGAGGTGATTATTGTGGTTGTACACTAGGATTCAAACCCTTATATGGACCCAAAGAGAGATTTAGACAGATCACACAGATTAAATCAAACCAAAACTGGACTGATAACATCCATGTGTGGGTCAACTAAGACTAGGTTGAAACAATATTGACCACTTCTGGCCATCTCTGATCAGTTTGTAGCTTATTTGGGAGTGACCACATGCACACAGATCCACAAGTCCCAGTAAATGCCTAAATCATGAGCGATGCTCATTCATCAGTGACAGATAAATAACGCCCCCATTCTATTAATTCTGACTCGTGAGGCTGTAAAATGCGCTGGGTTGAGCCGGGTTGAGCCGGATTAATTGGCTTTTTGATACCGCTGCTGTGTACGGCGTCAGCTTGAATTAACTGTAGGCTTCTCCGAATGGACCGCGAGCGCCCGTGTTCTCTGCGCTGCTCGTACTGCACCAAGAACACTTTACTTCCCTAATCGATGATTTAACTCCTCATTTTAGATCGGTTAAAAGCCTAGTCAGGAAAAAAACACGTACCATAAATGTTTATTTCCAGACATTAGCCCGGCTGCCAGTGTTAGTGCTACGCCGGATGTGAGCGCGGCGGTATTAGACCTTTGTGTTGTTGCCGTTAGCGCGCACACTTTAAATGAGAGCTGAAATCAGAGTGCAGTGCCGCAGGCCGGAGCAGATCTTTATTTAATGGTTTTATATTCGCGTGCCAGCACTGGCGGTGGCACCTGCCTGGAGCGCGTTAAGGGATGAAATATGAATGACTTCTCTCAACTTTCTTAATCTGACTCGGTACAGCCACCTTAAGAACCTCAAGCAGTTTTCTAAGACTTGATGAAGTCCAGGACGCTCTGGTCTCAACCGGTGGTGTAGCCCAATCCATACACACCAGTCTGATATATATATATACAGTGGAACCTCGATTTAACAGACCTAAATGTAACAAATGTCGAATTTAATGGACAAAATCTGGTAAACCGAATGTCCAGTCCAATTGTTTAAAACTCCCTTGAGACCTGTAGTTCAGTAATCGTCCACTAGACGGCGCTCGTATCTCTGTTCACATAAGTAATAGACTTTATTACACTTATTGATTATTACACATTCATTCAATTGTGTATCTCCAATTGCGCTCACAGAGGAAACCCACACAGACACGGGGAGAACATGCAAACTCCACACACAGAAAGGACCCGGCCACTCTATCTGTGAATTGAAGTGCTACCAAAGCCAGTAGACCCACCAAACCTGGTGTGTTCGGACTACACTCTTACATTTACATTTTCAGCATTTAGCAGACGCTTTTATCCAAAGCGACTTACACACAATGAGCGGAACACGATGAGCAATTGAGGGTTAAGGGCCTTGCTCAGGGACCCAACAGTGGGATGGCAGGGCTTGAACCGGCAACCTTCTGTTTACTAGTCCAGTACCTTAACCACTGAGCTATCACTGGCCCTCACTCTTCATATATATTTATTTCTGCCCTCTGCCCCTAATATTTAATATCAACATAAACATGACCTTTATTTTGCTATACTGCTGGAACTAATATTGTAGCTTACTGGAGTGGATATTTGGGAGAACTACACCACACATGTGATACCAGTTAAATCCCCACTTAACGTTCCACTGCACTAACGACGCACTATACGGTTCGTGTTTGCCCTCGTTCCCTTCAGACGGAGCCGTGGATACTCACGATCCACGAAGGAGGTGAAGAGCATGCGGAAGCGGCTGAGGCGGCTGGTCTCGTCGGCCCACATGCGCACGACTCCCACCCCGCTGTCCAGCATCACGTCGTTGGCCACCGTGCTGCAGAACTTGGCCTTCAGGTTCTCGATGGCGCTGCTGCCGTCGTAAATGGCCACGAAGTTCCTCTTGCACTCGTTGGAGTTCTCCATCTGGTACTCCAGGAAGCGCAGGTAGATCTGCAGGTACGAAATGATGGAATTTCAAACATGTGAACATATAGAAGAAAAACGCCTTTATTGGTCATACACACAGATACACGGGTACAGTAGAAGGAAATTATATTCCCGCATATCCCAGATTGGGTTAAAGGCCTTGCTCAAGGGTCCAACAGTGGGTGCATAGCAAAGCCTGGATTCAAACCGATAATCTTCCAGTTGCTACCTTGTACTATCGTTAGGAACTTGAGATTAAAGTTATAAATATAAAAAATGTGATTTTTTTTTTGCAAGGCCTGCATTTGACTGACACGTCTTTAATGATTATTATGTAATATCACTTATTTATTACCTATTATTATTATGTCACAGCCACATTATGTCTGACCGGTCTGTGCCAAACACATTTTCCTGAAAATAAATCCCTGATTTTGGAGTTTAAAGTGACTTTAAATTCCCAGTCGGTCCAGTACAGGAGTGATTTATTGCCTGCGAGTCGCTCTGTGGTCAGTATTGACACACACACACACACACACACACACACCACACACACTGTAGTGAAGTGAAGCAAGTGCTTAATCGAAAAATGTTCGGAATACACACAAACTCACAAAGCATCAGCTGATAATGTATGTGTGTAATTCATCACACGTTAGGATTATGTTACGCCCTCTGGGTACTGTAATATACGCTCTATATTTAGGTGTTCTACTTTTGTTTTATTTATTCAGCCGCTACTTGACTACACAACATCCAGCCAAATATCTATTTACCTATCAACCGTTCATTCTGCCACCTCTTCATCCATCCACCCATTCATTTAATGAACAAGGCTTTTATTGATCAGTATGTGGAACATGGATGTATAGCTGGCTGGAAACATACATTTATTTATTTAGTCATGTCCATCTGTAAAGCTAAATCTATCCATTTTATCTATCTATCTGTAGCACATACATCAAGACACCTCCATCCATCCATCCGTCTATTCATCCATCCAACCAACCATCCATCCACCCGGTCAACAAAACCAAGTGTAGATCTATCCATCCGTCTATTCGTCTATCTATTCATTTATTCATCCATCCATTTATCCAACCATCCATCCATCCATTAATCCATCCATTCATGCTTCTATCCATCCATCCAGTCAACAGAACCAAATGTAGATTCATCCAGGAATGCAGAGACAGATCCATCCATCCATCCATCCATATTCATCCATCTATTCATCCATCCATCCAACCATCCATGCTTATATCCATCCATCCATCCATCCATCTTCCGATCCATTCCTTCTTCTTTTCTTTCATCCATTGTTCTGTCCATCCATCCTTCTATTCATCCACCCATCCAACCATCCATCCACTCAACATAACCAAATGTAGATTCATCCAGGCATCCACAGAGACAGATCCATCCTTCCATCCATTCATCTATCTATTTATCCATTCATCCATCAATCCATTTACCCGTCCAACCATCTATTCATCCATCTATTCATACATCCATCCACCCACAGCCACTGGCTCTGTTTACTTTGTGGCTGGATTGTTGGATGGATTAATAGATGAATGGATTTGGCTCTCTTGATGAACTGATGATGGGCCAATCATCAATAAATTAAGCTATATCTATGTTTTTATTAAACATTAGAAGACTCCTTCAACTCCCTCTTGTTATTTTGTAATGTGTTTGAAGCATGCTAAGTGTTCTCGTTCAGTTTGTGCCTGTATGGGCGTGTAATCTCCTATCCATCTTCCACCTCCTCCACCCCGACATGTATTCCTGCTCCTGCTGATTCTGCGCTTCGGCCGTTTCTGCATCATCGGCCAAATACCTGCTAACGCTGCAGTGCTAATTTCAGCCTGCCTTCAAAAAGTCTCCTTAGCACAGACAGGGGTTCGGGGGCCTGGAAATCCCCCGTGAGCTAATCAATACTGAGGGGTTTTATTTTAGGGGTGCTCAGGTTGTGAGATGAGAAGTGAAAAGGTGACCTTGGAATGAGGAGGTGCACGGATGGTCCAGATGCAGTCCAGAGCATCGCCTGGTTTCACTTTGTCCTCCTCGTCCACCTGGCTGGACCGGACGAAGCCGTCCGAGCCGCTGATCTCGAACTGACAGTCTGAAGTGAGGAGAAATGGGTGCAAAGAGAAGAAATCCATAAAAAGGAAGAAAAAACAGAGCAGGAGGAAAAACTGAGACACAAACGGGTGCGAATGGAGACGCTGGAGGAAATAAGGACTGGTGAAATCACACTTACAAGGATGAGATGGATTCACACTGATGCCGGGGTGAACGGATCGCTCTCAGTCAGCCTCACAGCACACACAGAGCTCCTCAGACGGAATAGAAGGAGGCAGCGAATGATAAAGGGGCTTACCTGGGATGGGATTTAACAGTCCACCCACGTGCAGTTTAAAATCTGGGTCTGAAATGATAAGGCAGACGAAGGAAATTAGGCTGGGGGTAAAGTCGGCTTTAAAAGAGCTGCTTCTACTATATTAGTGCATATAGGACAAAAAACACAGTAGGATTTATTTATACGATACACTCTATTTAATTCTTTTAGTTTATAGACATTAAACCACTTAATCCATGTCACTGCAGTTTTTCGCATTTTCTTCAATCCAGCAGCCGATTCAGTTCATCTGCTGATTAGTAAGAGATGAACGCGGCTCACTGGAGCACGTAAAAAGACAGACGAGGAAGAGCGGCCGTGTTTACTAAACAGATACCGATAGGTCTGTAGAGCAGCCGCAGCAACAATTATTCTATTAAATCCATCAAATAAATCAGAAACGCTTCGTCTGGCACTCTGGTTACAGCAAGAGTTCTGAGGCTGAGAAAAATAAATGTATTTTATTTCTGTATTTATTTATTAGGATTTTAACGTCATGTTTTACACACTTTGGTGTGTTACTGGCTACACAAGGTTCATCAGTTCGTGTTTGTTCTATTTTATTCACGCATTTTCTCCCAATTTAGTCTAGTCAATTTGTCTTCCGCTGCTGGTGGATCCCTGATTGCAGGTGAGGTGGGTATATTGCTGCTCACGCCTCCTCAGCCTTTAGCGGAACCCTTTTCCGCCCATGCGCTCTGCACAGGCGCCTCTACATCTGCCAATCAGGGTCCTTACACAGCATTTGAAGATCCCGCCCTAGCAGAAACGTGCCTGCTGCAGGCACTGCCAATTATGCCCACTAGATGGCGCACAGCCGACCGGTGGCAACGCCGAGTTTCGAACCGAGGAGTTCAGAATCTCGGCGCTGGTGCGCTCGCGGAATATCACAGACCCACGCAGACACGGGGAGGACATGCAAACTCCACACAGAAAGGACCCGGACCGCTCCACCTGGGAATCAAACCCAGGACCTTCTTCCGTGCCGCCCTCACTGCTAATGTAAAGCACAGCAAAATGACCGTAGCTTAAAGCTTCCACAATCTGTGCTTTAAAGAGCCATAAAGCCAATCAATAGTAATACAAACCTTATATTTTAGCAGACGCTTTTATCCAAAGTGACTTACAGTACTGTGACAGTTTATTGTCTAAGCAATTGAAGGTTAAGGGTCTTGCTCAAGGGGCCAACAGCGCCGACCTGGCAGTGGTGGGGCTTAAACCCCAGTCCAGTACTTTAACCACTAGGCTACATCTGCCCTACATGCACCAGGAGTAACCAAGAGTTCTACTTGTTTGTATTTGTGTTTGTATACGTGAACATCGGTATTAGATGTTCAGAGCCGTCTGTACTCGGAAAGAAAATGTCATTGTTGAAATAAAGCAGACGTCAGATCTTGTAGATACACGGTACTCCCCACTTACAAACCTGCTGTCAAAGATGCTTAACAGGAGCTGAATTTTGTGCACGAGAGCAGAAAAATGGTACGGCGAAGCAAAATACGCAGAATAACACACCGCCTGACGTTTACTGCAATAAATCAGTGTGTGTGTGTGTGTGATACATTTAATACTGCATGTGCTCATGTTAAATATATAATCTATTATCTGCTTAGTAGTAATATATTCATCAGGACTGGATAAATACTTCATTAGGATGGGTGCATACGATTAACTGTGCTGTCTGGGTACTTCGCAGAGTCCTTTCTGTGTGGAGTTTGCATGTTCTCCCTGTGTCTTTGTGGGTTTCCTCCCACCCCCAATCCAAAGACATGTATTTAGGCTAACTGGAGGTATCACAAATCACCCTAAGTGTGTGTGTGTGTGTGTGTTTATTTAGGTGTAGTTTCTTTTATTTTAGAGCATTATTAACTCTTGGGTGGGTCGTGAGGCCAATTTTAACAGGCACAAACACAAAATGAACTTGTACATGTACGCCCCCCTGTGGAGGCTTTACGTTACATCTTGTAAGCCACAGTGGGACCAGATCGTTTTGTGTTCCCTGCTTTAGAGGGCGCTTGGGTGGAACAGTGGGTCTGTCATGTTAGTCCACCACCACTGAGATCCAGGTTCGAATCTCAGCGGCGCTATTGGCTGGCAGATCGGCACCCTGTTCCCGTCTTGTGACCCTGACCAGGATGAATTGTAAAAGTCTACCTGCTATGTACGTGTATTTAACCCGGAAGCCGAGGCCCTCGAGCTCCTCGTCGCTGGTGAATTTGACCCACATGAAGCGGCCGGTGGAGGTGACCACGCCGGGGCTCTTCGGGCCGCAGTAGCGATCGATGAGCGGGGAGAAGCCGAAGGGTCCGTCTCTTATCTCCAGGTGATCGAAACGGCACTCGAACGAAGGCTCGATGTAGTAGTTCTTGTCAAAGGCCAGCTCGATTCTCTGGCGAGGCAGCGCTGGGGGGGGGTTGAAAGGTATGATTGAGCATTCAACAATTATGTGTATAGAAATTAAATAAATAAATGTACTGATGCATACGAGCAGTTTTAATACCATCAGCCCACATCATTCTGAAACATCCAGTTGGATTTTTAGTAAAATACCGTATGGCCCAGAAAATCGAGCTTACTTCCGATTGGTCGGGGTTGTAGAGAGGACGTCTCCCCTGAGAGAACTTTATTAATGATATCATTAGTGTTCGTTCGAGGTCAACGTTAATCACATTAATCACTCATCAGTTCCATAGAGCAGGAATTTTAGGCCACTCGGTAATACACTTGGATCTGGGTTTAATTACCTACCCTCGAGGACATACACACACTCCTTGTTGGGCGGGTAGCTGTTAGGGTAGTTCGGGGACATAAATTGGCCCCCACTGATGGTCTTGGTCCATATACCGCACTGTTCATTTCTGGCTGCAGGTCCATCTTCGTTCTGCGTCTCTGTAAAGATAGATGGGATCAGATCAGGGTCATTAAAAGGAATAGATCAAAATAAATACAAACCCCATTATCATAAAAAGTTGGGACATTTTGTAGAATGCAACACAAACAAGAATCTGTGGTCTGTTAATTCTCATCATCCTCTATCAAACTGAAAGATTTCCAGTGTTTTTCTGACCATTTTTTGTATTTGTCTCTTTAAATAACACAGCCTTAGGTGGCATTTCCTGATGCAGTGGTAGACTGTGTTGAGTGACAACGGTTTTCTGAAGTACTCCTATCCCCATGTCGCTATATTTATCACAGCAGCTTGACGTTTTTTCGTGCAGTGCCCTCTGAAAGTGCGCTTATTCAACAGTTGTTTCATTTTGACTCGTTTGAGAGCTGATAAATTGGACGCCACGCAGTAACCTGGGTGCACATGTGTACATGTTCTCCTTGTGTCTGGTTCCTTTTAACCTGCCTGTAACGTGCAAAAGCTATCTTAGCTGCTTAAAATATCAAGTAGGCATAAGTGAGTGAGTAACTGAGTGTGTGACTGACTGAGTGAGTAACTGAGTGTGTTAAGCCCTGATGCCACAGTGCATGCAGAAAAATGTGAGTGAGGATACTGAACCTTACCTCTGATCCTCTGTGCCAGAGCAAAGCCCTCTTCTATTATAAACAGAAGAATCCAGGCTGCAGGAGGGGGAAAAGAATCATTAAAACACTGTAGATAGTCCAAAAAGCTTAGCAACACCCTAGCAACCACCTGAGACATCACAGCAGCATTATACCAAGCACCTGAAACACCTTTATATAATAGGGAATTACTTAGGCTTTAAAATATATATGAATTCTGACTTTTATATTCATTTATTAACTATTTATTATTCATGATGTGTATTAGGGTGGCACAGCACATCTCAGGTACAAGGTTTTATCCTAGACTTTGGTTGTATGGAGTTGGGTTGGTTCCCAGACTAGGCTCCAGACCCACTCCCATCCTGATCAGTCTAAAAAAAAGCTCACCGGGGAAGATTTCACGCTTTTTTTATTAAATGCAGATTTACAGTCACTCGCTAGACAACCATAGCAAAGTAAATACTGTAATGCAGGGAGTTTCAAACCCTGGGTAGCGCCCCTTAGGTGGGTCGCGAGAAAAATAATAATAATTAAATAAACTTGTGCGCAAACGCCCCCTTGTGGAGGCTTTATGTTACATCTTGTACACCACAGTGGGACCAGATTGTACATATTAATGTAATGTATATTGTGTATCCTGAAAATGTCCTCACCAACCCCTAACATCTGTTATGCTAACATAGCGCTGACACAGTACGGCTGCTGTGGGGGCACGATTAGGTATTTTGGGCACCGCACACTTTCCTTCTTTGTATTTTTTTATATTCAGTACATAGTCAGAGCCAGATCCAATGGAACTGTGGGTACTTCAGTACAGTACATCAGTAGGCACTGCAAGCTGTTTTTTTAGACCTAGGGGCAATTAGTAGCCAGTAACCTAAAGAAAAGCCACACAGACACACAAAACGTTATGTTGTCATATTATCTATCCAGCCCTCAGATTTCATGTTTTTCAGTTGTATTCGGCTCCAAATCAATTCCTCTTATGAACAGTTTGTGCTGAAAATTCTGTGTGTGTGTGTGTGTGTGTGTGTGCCTCAAGCCTCGACTAGCTGCTCCTCAGACTGAAGCTCTAAAATCTCTCCGACTTTAAGAGCGGTGGTGTTTGACATCACGGTCCATTCTGCGGACAGACGCCAGTGGCATTGTGGGTAGAACGGTGTATGAGGACATGGAGCAGTTGCGTGAAGAAGCTGCAGGAAGAGCCGTAACGAATCCGACATCTTATCATTCCCAGTACGCGCTCCATTACATTTACATTTTACATTTTCAGCATTTAGCAGACGCTTTTATCCAAAGCGACTTACACAATGAGCTGAACACAATGAGCAATTGAGGGTTAAGGGCCTTGCTCAGGGACCCAACAGTGGCAACTTGGTGGTGGCGGGGCTTGAACCGGCAACCTTTTGTTTACTAGTCCAGTACCTTAACCACTGCGCTATCACTGGCCCAATCATGATCAGGGTAGTAATACATTCTGAAAAAGCAGCACACTTTCATTCCTCTACATTTTTGTCACTGTGGAGCAGTCAGTCCACCTACAGGCATCATTTTCGAGGCTGAAAAATGCGTACTGACAAACAACCAAAGGCAGTTATTAAGCACTGTGTGGCACCAATGCGCCACTGTAATGCCCAAAACCAGATTAAAACAGATAACGCTAGTTATTAGGGATGCGTCTTCTGTCTGAAGTCCATTATTGATGGTATTATTCAGACAAACAAGCCATTTTGTCAATTGTATTAAAGTTTGTGGACGCCTTTAATAGCATCGACTATTCTAAAAGGCTTACACTAGATTTTAGATCACTACAAGGGATTTAGCCACCAGAACATTAGTGAGCATTAGTAAAGCTCACTTGTATCACACCAAACATGCCAAAATATTATTTAGATAACTGCGTTCTGTGGCATTCTATCTTGCAGTTATTCCTCCTTTAATTTAGCCCACTGTACCAGGCTTTCAGCATCCAGACTCCCTGATGATGAACCATATTTCAGCACTGTAGACCAGGCGTTTTCAACCTTACTGGACATCCGCCCCCTTCCGTGTGCTGACCTTGAACTTGGGCGGGTATTCTGTCGATTTATTCTACCCACTGAGATGTCCTACTGAGCATGCGTACATCTGTTTCAACTCGTTAAGTGAAACGCGAATAATTTGGATCTAAAGAAATGTGCTACCTATACTGTTTAATAGGATATATATATATCAACATGTGCCACATATAGTGTTTGATAAGATATATGTCTATCAACATGTGCTACCACTTACAATAACATATACATCTATTGAGATGTGCTACCTATACTTTATAATAACATATAGATCTATCGAGATGTGTTACCTATAGTATTTAATAAGATATAGATCTATAAATATGTACTACCTATACATAATAATAACATATAGATCTATCGAGATGTATCATCTATACTTTATAATAACATATAGATCTATCGAGATGTGTTATCTATACTATATAATAACATATACATCTATCGAGATCTATCATCTATACTTTATAATAACATATACATCTATCGAGATCTATCATCTATACTTTATAATAACATATAGATATATCAAGGTGTGTTACCTATAGTATTTAATAAGATATAGATCTATAAATATGTACTACCTATACATAATAATAACATATTGATATATCGAGATGTATTATCTATACTTTATAATAACATATAGATTTATCGAGATGTGTTATCTATACTATATAATAACATATAGATTTATCGAGATGTATTATCTATACTTTATAATAACATATAGATTTATCGAGATGTGTTATCTATACTATATAATAACATATAGATTTATCGAGATCTATCATCTATACTTTATAATAACATATAGATCTATCGAGATGTATTATCTATACTTTATAATAACATATAGATCTATCGAGATGTATCATCTATACTTTATAATAACATATAGATCTATCGAGATGTATTATCTATACTTTATAATAACATATAGATCTATCGAGATGTATTATCTATACTTTATAATAACATATAGATCTATCGAGATGTATTATCTATACTTTATAATAACATATAGATCTATCGAGATGTATTATCTATACTTTATAATAACATATAGATCTATCGAGATGTATTATCTATACTTTATAATAACATATAGATCTATCGAGATGTATTATCTATACTTTATAATAACATATAGATCTATCGAGATGTATTATCTATACTTTATAATAACATATAGATCTATCGAGATGTATTATCTATACTTTATAATAACATATAGATATATCAAGGTGTGTTACCTATACTTTTTAATAACATATAGATCTATGGAGATGTGTTATCTTTACTTTATGATAAGATACTTTATAATCAGATATAGATCTATCAAGATGTGCTGCCTATAGTATTTAATAAGATATAGATCTATAAAGATGTACTACCTATGCATAATAATAACATATAGATATATCAAGATGTATCATCTATACTTTATAATAACATATAGATCTATTAAGTCTAGTTTGAATAAGAATAAATCTTTTCTATAATCTTTACTATCTTTACTATAAATATTTACTATATCTATAAATCTGCGCTACAGTAGGACATTTCTATAAGGTAGAACAAATCGGGCCCCATTAGCTTTTGTTAGCTTGACAAGCTAAATTTACTTCAAAAAGATAATACATTTACCTACTTTATTCAATGCGATATTATAGAAATTTGTGGTCAGTTACAGCTAGTCGTAAATCGTAAAGCTGTTCTTGCTTTTGATGTAGTTGAGAGCATAAAACGTTACTTTACAAAACCAAGTAGAAGCAAAAGTACAACAATGCTAAGTTCGCTAGTTCAGGATACTGACAGGAAACTCAGGTGAGCTAACTTTTAGCTTCACGGACAGAACGAGCCTGACTTCACTATAGCTCTGTGGTAAAAGCCAGTTTAATTAAGTATCCCACCTGTAAAGACAGAGATAAACTACAGAATAATGTGTAGTCTGTAATATTCTGGTGTTATTTAAAACTACAGAATTCATTAACAACCGTGAAAACGGAGAGCTGACTGAGAGACACCCAGAACGTGCACAAGCTTCGGTTCATACGAATCGACTCCTGAATCACTTATAGCGATACTGTGAACAGAGCATCTCCCACTATACATGTATTAAGGACACACACACACACACGTCCTATAACAGCAGTCACTCAGTTTTTGTCACCGTTTTACTTCACTGTTAGTCCTATCTGTAAGTTTAGCTATCCAACTGTTCTTTTTTAAGCTTGAGCTGTTTTAAGACCCTGTAGTCCAACAGTGATGTGCTATACACCACTCCATTTATTGCTTGCTTCCCCAACCTCGTAGTTCAACAGTGATGTGCTATACACCAATCCATTTAGTGCTTTCAATGTTGGAGGTGATCCTCGGCTTGTGTGTCATGATTCAGTTTATTTTACACTTCCAGCTTTTATGCTTTGAATGGAAATTTTAATAATAGAATTTAACATTGCAAATTTAATTAAATGTGTTTTGTTTTTCACTGTTCCTACTATAAATAAATCTGATCTGTAAATAAAAGTATTTAATCACTTCAGCTGCCTTCAGCATTAACTGCACTAAAAGCGAGATTTTTTTCAAATACAGTCTGCTGAGTTTGTTTCCTTAAAAGCCCCACAGATACTGAAGCAGGTCAATAACGTTATCACTCATTCTTTCTGGGAGAAGACAGGAGCGCATTAATGTGCTGATAAGCGGCATGTGTCTCTAAATTAATGCCCACATTAACTCTGCTCATCAGAAACGATCCGGCACCCGTGCACCGTGCGACCTGCAGATAAGCCTCTCGCCTTTAAGCTTATAGATCAGGCTCGCGGTTTATCAGCGCCTGCACTGGCTGTCTCAGACACACAAACAAATCGAGTGAAACGCTGGATGAGTTCAGAGCTGCAGAAATCGGGGGGATTCTTCCGGAATGGTGACTTTCACACCCGAACGATCGGAGACTTATTATCTACCAAGGGTGATGATCTTAGTTCATAAACCTTCTCCTGCTGACCTTCTGGAATGGAAATCTGTTTCCACAGGAGTGTGAAACACAAAGCTCAGACCGTGTTTGGAACATTATACCCTGTTATATACTTAATAATGTACTTAATGGTGGGAATCTGGTCCCACTGGAGCCTACAAGATGTAATGTAAAGCCTCCACAAGGGGGCATTTGTACAAGTTCATTCCGTGTTTATGTGCCTGTTAAATTAGTTTATTTATTATTTTTGTCTGCAACCCAGTGACCTAGGGTTATTACTTTCAAGTCACTGTATTGTCCAAAAATGAGAATTTTAAAGGGTTGGTTGTATTGGCCAAACAGAAGGGGTGGGCATCGTGGGCATTAATTTAGAGACACATGCCCCTTATCAGCACATTAATGTGCTCCTGTCTTCTCCCAGAAAGAATGAGTGATAACGTTATTGACCTGCTTCAGTATCTGTGGGGCTTTTAGGGAAACAAACTCAGCAGACTATATTTCCTAAATCTTCTAAACTCTCGCTTTTAGTGCCGTTAATGCTGAACGCAGCTGAAGTACTTAAATACTTTTATTTACAGGTATAGAATTTATAGGAGGAACAGTAACAGCAAATTTGGGGCCAAAACAAAACACAATTAATTAAATTCAAAGCATAAAAATTGGAAGTGTAAAATAAATAGTCAAAAAGAAAAGCCCTGTATGGCAAGGTTTATATACAGAGATCCTATCCACTATTATGAAATACCCCTGTCCAGGGTATTCCTGCCCTGCGCCCAGTGTTTCCCAGTGGAACCAGACCTGCTGCGACCCTGACCAGGATAAAGCGCGTAATGAAAATAAAACGAGGGGGAAAATCTGTCGTATCTGGTGAAACTCCTGCCTGGTCGGTCTGAAAACCTGCAGCCATGACGGCCTTTTGTGACTGGTGTCCGATGTGTGTGTGTGTGTGTTGTCCAGGATCTGTTCCAGCCTTGCTCACGCATTGTGGATCAGGGTAGATCATTTAGTAAAGTCCATACTATCTGGGTTGTTTTATATATTTATAAGGAAACAGTGATATACACTACCTGGACATACACTATCTTTCTATTTTTTTGAATTCATGTGTTTCAGCCACAGCAGTGTGTAATAAATCAGTTATATAAATAAAATGACGTGCTTTAGGATAGACCCCTTCTTGTTCTTGTTATTATAAAGACATGAAGAAAAGCACTATGTGTGTCCTGCACAGAGCCCTGACCTCAGCCTCCCTGAACAGCTTTGGAATGAACTAGAACCTCCACATGAGTGACGGAATGGACACAAATTCCCACAGACATAAGTGGCTGGCGTTCTAGCAGAAATGATCACATAGAGGTCGCTCTGTTTTAACAGGATTTGTTTTGGAAATGGGGTGTCAAACAAGCTCTTGGATCGGGTGTCCAAATACTTTTGGCTATATAGTGTAGCTCCAAATCCAGTATGATCCAAAATGAGGATGCAGATTAGTATGAAGTGAGGCAGAATTGTGTCTCAGTTGCATTTATTGTCTATTTAAGCATTGCAGGACTGGACAGGCATAATTGGGCACATCAGTATGTGATTTGGGGTCCAGCTGTATCCAGCTGTGTGTGCACTATAATAAACAGGCTGTATTAAGGACCCACATCAGGAGCTTGAGTCGTGAGTGAGTGGATCCCATCACGCATGCGGACTCCAGCACAAACCCCTCACACTTTACAGATAATACATTTATTATGAGCGATGTGATGATTTATTAATCAAACGCTGCACCTGTAGGTGGCGACCTCAGTCCTGATTTATCACCAGCAACTTGTTAGATGGAAATCGGCTCAGACTGAACACGTCAAGGTTTTTCTTCCCACCAACAAACGATTATTTCTAATGCCAGTGCGTGGATTTGAAACGCTCCTGTTTTGCACACCGACACGTGTTTTTACGCACCGCTGCAAATCCTTAGAATAAAAACCCACGCAGCTGAACTCACCTCTGTGCATTTCCACTCCGCGCATTGTTTCCACCCTTTTCCACAAAAGCTCGGTTTATTCTTTTCCTTTATCTCTCCATCCTTTGCAATCCAGCGCGCCTGTGCTTTCTCAAAAATCTCAACTTTTACTCCACCCGAATAATTCCATCTGCTTTACAAAAGATCTGGAGAACCTCTGACATCCCCGAGCGCGCACCCGAGTCCCCCGGTTACACCGCGCCGTCCCGTTAATCCCATTTAGAAACGTGGATTCATTTATATCTCCGATCAGTGGTCAGATTCTCCGAGAAGCTGCTGGTTTGAATGAGCAGATGCTCGTAGGCAGCAGCTTCTTATACACACTCACACACACACACTCTCTCTCACACACACACCGTGCGCACAGAGCGCACCGAGCGCAAGTCTCCGCCTGGGAAGACGCACGCAGTCACAGCGCCATACGGAAAGCCAAAGGGTCCATAGAGCAGTTAGAATGGGAAATATTTAACCCTCCTAAAGAAGAATAGGATTTATAATTTTAACATTTGCTAAAGAGTTGAAATATGCAGAAAATACACAAAGAAAATAAATGATGTGATATTTTAGAGCAGCAGGATATTATTCAACCTGTAGGGAAGCTGTAGCCTAGTGGGTAAGGTACTGGATTAGTAATCAGAAGGTTGCCACTGTTGGGCCCTTGAGCAAGGCCCTTAACCCACAATTGCTTTGACAGTATGCTGTCACATCTGTAAGTCGCTTTGGATAAAATGTAATGTAAATGTAAACCCCTACACAATATTGCTGATATTATAACCTACTGTTAGTATGTAGGACCTAAAGTTGGGTTACAACCTGATTAAACCATCAGGACCTAATAACCACCCTTCACCTGCTTCAGCTGAAAACTAAGGAGCTGCTCACAACAGATGAGAGGGGATCATGATTCCCAAAGACCTTGAGCATTTCTAGATGTATTATCGTGAGTACCCAGCTTTGCTTTTGGCCAAGCCGGGCGCCCACACAGACATGATTGGCTAAGTCTGTGCATGGCTCAAGCCCTACGATGGATTGGCGCCATGTCCAGGGTGTGTTCATGCCTTGCACCCAATATTTCCAGATAACTGGATCCACCGCGACCCTAACCAGGATAAATCAGTTGATGAAAATATAAATTAAAGAAATGAACAATAATGATTGAGTTTAAGGTTCACCGGTCAGTGTTTAGTGCTTTTACTAAATCAAACATGTGCAGGGGTAGCGTAGTGGTCACAGATAAAAGTGTTTACAAATGGAACCGGACACACCGAGACCCTGATAAGGATAAATCGTTTGTTGATGGTTAATGATCGAATTGATTCTTGCTTTATGTGAACTCTCTGAGGAATCGGACACAAGTTTGATTCAAACGAATCGATTAACGGAATCGATTCTTCAGCCACTCGGTTGCCAGTCTGTTAGATGAATTGCGCTGTGAGCTACACAGTTAGAACTCATTATCATTAGACACGAATTATTGATCAATCTTTAATATTTATAATTTAAGGCAATAATATGAATCTGACTTTGATGTATCAAGTCAACAGCGGTGTGTTTTGTGTTCTGGAAGCTTGTTTGTTTACATCCACACTTCACTGTAGGTTTGTTTAAATGCGTGTTTACTAATAAAAAGATGTTGTTAAATATAAAACCATGTTTACTAGAAAGTTTGTCACTTCCTTAGAGTTATTTAAAACATAATTAAGCAATAAAATCAAAATAAATAAATTAAAAAACATCAGGGTTTGTGGATACCCGTGATGTGTAATTAGGGTTGCCAGGTGTTCTCAAAACCCGACACAAGGTGAGTTTTTTCGCTGCCACTTTCTGTATTTATTGGTTTATTTAAATAAATTTAGTTTATATAAGTATATACTTGGAGATACTGCTCCTTTTTGTTTATGTATAAAGGAATCATATGCTACTTTCGTCCTAGGAGGTAGTGTGTAGTGATAATTGGTCATTATTATATTGTTAGAAATGGAGGATGTCCAGGACTTGTACCATTTATGTATAAGGGCTTAAAAGGGTAATTATTAATACATTAGAAGTATGTATTTGGCTCTTGTTTTAACATTTGTAATAGGATGTTTATTTATTTACTCTAAAACATTTAAAATTAGAGCAGGAACTGTATTGATTATGTTTAGACTTAATTGGCCCATATCATTGAAATATAAATTGTGGAAAAGCTAAAAGATTGCTTTAACACTATTATTATTCTTATTAAGTGCCGTCAAGATGATTCCGACTTATTGCAACTATATAGATGGTGTTTTTCTATAGTCTATCCTGTCCTCTATCCTATCCTGTAGGTGTATCCTCTTCCTCTTTTACCTTCATCTCTTCCAAGCACTTACTTATCTGTATTACAGCAAGACATGTTAAAATCTGCTGTATTTGAACAGTTTGGCTTTCCACACATCAGCAGTGTGAAAGCTTGTAAAATACCAAACATCAGATGCTCTGAAAATGTTTCCACTAATTTGCATTTGCAGCAGAAGCCATTAGTTGTCACCAACCCCCTCAAATCTCCCGTATTATTTCACCCTTATGTTCTTCTCTGCTCAGAATTCTGTTACCCTCGGTTTTACTATCTTATTATTCTGTCTTAATTTTATCATTAGGTAAAACTTGTTTTGAATTTTCTTAACCTGCTGTACGCAGAAACAGAAACTAAAGGTCATTCGATCGATAAAGGCGATAAAACCCACTTCATGTTCAATGCCAGTCGGTTCATTAGATTTATTTGGATGGGGGCTGATGCTGTTGTTACCTAGACAACGGGCCACCTCCTCACTACCTTGGCATCTGAGAGCCTTTGATGTGGACTTTTGCAGAGGTTACAGCAGGTTTAGGTTTAACTCAGAACAGATACTTTTATTCAGGCTGTATTTGGAAAGAACTGCTTTGAGTATCAAGTGTGGATAATATTTCATAATAATTATTATAATTTTTATTATCAAGAGGTATTGATTCTGATTCCCGGTGTTTCTCCAGACTGTCCTGCTTTATGTCTGGCTTCTTAATGGCTCGTTCTTTGTTCCTCTAGTTGTATCCATCTATCTTGTTGCTGGCCATCCTCTTCCTCTTTTACCTTCACCTCTTCCAAGCATAACTGTCTTTTCCAGTGAATTGGTTCTTTCTTTCCTGCACTGACTTTCTTTTCTTTTTCTTTTCTTTTTTGCAGAGTTTATATGAGCTCCTCTGAACCTCCTTTCAGAGAAATTAGCCATGCCTGCCAGGAGCGAAGCCATCAGTGCCACCGCCGGTGAGATTATGACTACCACATTTTCATTCGAAAGCAATTTTACAGGAGCTGAAATATCCTCTGAATAACTGATGGAGCTCCGCCGCGTGAATCAGTGTCTGTAGCTTCTAAATGAATTCTTAATTAAAAAATGTACGCGTTATAAACGTGTTATAAACTGTGTACAGATTAAAAAGCGACACAATTTATTATGTAAGTTTTGATTATGGAATTAATGCGATAATCTGGCGTGCTGGAAAACTGCAGTTTACAGGAAGGATAAAGAAACGAGTGTTTTTACTGATAAGCTGTTTACGTTTAATGACCCAGTCAGTCTCAATTCAGCTGGAAATATATTTTCTGCTATAACAGATTGAGTCATTTTAAAATGAAAACTGCTAAACTGTTGCTGTGTCGTAGAAATACACAAGCGCCGTTATTCACTCTGACCTGCTGTTGAGATTTTATCTATCGCTACAGTGCAGCAGCTTTTACTTAACCGTTTATATCTCTTAAAAGATAACCGCACACTTTAAAACGACCCTGAAACTGTTGCGGTCAGCATTTTTCCTTTATAGACTGCTTTATGTACTGTTCTTTCGTTTGGGACAGAGCCCAGAGCCCAAAACTGGACTTTTTTCCCCTAAGAGAAATGACCACGCCTGCCAGAAGCACTTAACTCCTAATCTCCTTCACACTGACTGTTATTTAACTGTAAAAGCAACAATATGAGCGTTCATGATCATAATAAGTGCCGTAAATTATGTTGGTACACTACTTCTGAGATCTGAGGATGCAGGGTTCGAATCTCAGCGGTGCTATCGACCGGTCAGGTGTCTGCATTGACATTAATGTCTGGGACATTAATGTGAGGTGCACTTGTCAGTGCGCTCTTAGTGCAGGTCCCAAGCCCAAACTGAAATAGAAGGGTTGAATCAGGAAGGGCACCCAGTGTAAAATTCGTTCCGCTGCGGCGCCCCCTACATGCACGTGTGCAGCCGAGAGTATTTTTAGAAAGACGTTAACAGTTACAAACAAATTAAACGGTGACACATTTAATCATGTACGCTGGAACAGAAGCTTAAAACCCGTCATGCTGAAAGAAAAGCAATCTTCAGAAATCGATTAGCCGGAGCTTGCGGTGCCGAGATAAAACCTGAGCACGGTGAAGCCGTTCACCAGTGACTCAGTCATCGTTAATTCAGCAGTAAATCTAATAAATAATGATGTTTAATGCCGTGCAGAGGAAAGCAGATGTGCTTTAGGATCCTCTCCGTATCTGGTGGCGATCAGGGGGCTCGAATCGGCTCCCGCGGCTTCGGGTTTAAATTAATAGTGTTATTTTATAATCATGCTGGAGGAAAAGTAATTTCCAAAATTAGATATGTAGCTTATTTAGATCATCAGATTAATTTACAATTAAAAATAAGCTTAAAATGTGTAACACAAAGCCAATAATTACAGAAGAAACGATGCTTTAAGCTGGCTGTGTTTATACACCAGCCAAAATCAACACACCACAAAAACCACACGCGTCCATCCTTACGTTTTACTCACCGATTCATCCTGGTCAGGGTTCCTGCGGGTCTGGTGTCAGCCTCAAACACTGTGCCGTTCATCAGTTCATCAGTTCAGCTCACTGGCATGTCTTTGGACTGTGGGAGGAAACCGGAGCTCCCGGAGAAAACCCACACAGACACGAGGAGAACATGCAAACTCCAGAAATGACTGTGCTACCCACCAAGACACCGTGCCACCCTTAATGCCAAGAATACTGGACTACGTATCCCAGTCAGAGGTCCAACTGATCACTTCATGGTGCTGCCCATCCCTTGGCTTATTTTCTGAAGGTGCATTTGGTTTCTACTATCGTCTCCCATCACACAGTAGACGTGATCCATCAGTACACTGGGCAGAGCGACTGGGTGCTCGTTTTCCTCCGAAACGCCCATTTAACTCAGGCTGCCACCAACCCCCAGTATCCATTACACAGAACTGGGTCAAGCGTGTGTATTCTGCTGCCCACATTCACTGCCCGTCCTCAATGATCCTCCACATGTAGTGATGGATCCACCAAAACTGCAACACTGAATCTAGTAACTACTCAGGATGTGTTTTGGTCGAATCTCAGGCGACTTGGCGAAACAAACAGGCCATCAAGCCTCTTAAGTTAAGATCCTCAGGTTTAGATGCAGCCTGCATGTAAAGCCACGACTGTGACAGATCTCTAATGCTGGTGATTTTGTTCTGCCCTCTCGTACCCAGTACCCGCTTCAGTCCTTCTATCGATATGGCATCAACCCAAAAAGTTCCAGTCGTGTTATGGTCATTATCTTCAGTGGTGCGGGCCAAAAGCAACCTGACTGCCCTTTCATGACCCACATTTATTACCGCCCGCTTCATTTTTAGCCCCTCACAGTCAGTACCAGACGCACTGATGAATGAGTATCACAGAACGATCAGCGTCCACGAGATGATTCTTTATTAGTCACATCAAAATGACAACACAAAGTTCAGTTTCATTAGAAATCACGAAATAATAATAATAACAAAACAAGCAGCGATGTTCCAGTGTTAGAAATAGAAACGCAGTAGTCTGGTGTACGTGTTTGGGAAACGACAGCACGGTCATTAATCCAACGTGTCAGACGCTAAGACAGGTAAGAGACGTGAGCATTTGGGCGTCAGGATTTATTAATTACAGGCGTCCGTTCATCATAGTGCAGATACAAAACACACACACACACACACTTGAATCACACTCGAAACCAGCTAATACCTTTTATATCCCTCACTGGAATGAATCAAATAATAAAACAGAGGTGAAATGTCCTCATGACAACCATCATAAAGAAACAAATAAGATGCGTAAACTTTCCCTCAATACCAAACGTAGTCGATTAGCAAACACTGTAAATATAAGATTAAATGTAGGAGCTTTATTTGCTCATGGAGATGAAAACAGATGAACGTTCATGTTGGAGGAACTGGTTTATGTGGCCTGTTTACAAAAAAAACAAAAAACTGGAACACAAATAAAAAACCTTTTTTTTTGCAAATATATTTCGCACAACAGTCTATGAGCGTTACGTTTAGTGTTCAAGTCCATCACAGCAGCACGTCATTCCCAGAGACGCCGCGCCTTCATCTTAAATAAATCTAAACGACCCCCCGTACGAGAACCATCGACAATAAATAAACGAAAGCACAGACGAGCGTGAGACGAATGCTTGTGATGGGTCTCTGCTCCTTCTCCTCCAGAAACCATCTTCTCCCTCCGTCTCCCTCCGTCCCTACATGGCGTCGAAGTGGAAGCGATGAGCCTCTTGTCTTTTCTCGCGGTCGTCCGCTTTCTGCGACACAACAGCAAGTCAGAGGCGACGTAACGGCTGTGTGAATGAAGACGCGCTGACGTCGTGTCCAGAGTTTTAGGTCCTACTGCTTTATATGCTAATATTCAATCGGAGAACTAACTAGCAAATTTTAAGCCTTTTAATAGCAGTTAAGTGTGTGTGTGTGTCCTTATTTGTCATGCCAATGAAGCTTCTTTTGAGTTTGAGTTGAGTGTGTGTGTGTGTGTGTGTGTGTGTGTGTGTGTGTGTGTGTGGTCTTTATTAAGTCTGTATTAAGTCCAAGCATTGACGTGGAGGAGAGTGGAACAAGCGACAGTACAGAACTCATTACACTCACAATAGCACACACACACACACACACACACACACACTCCACAGCAGTATAAAAGCTCGGGTGTGATCACAGATAGAACCTAAACCACTCACACTCTGTCTCACACTGATAAAAGACACACACACAGAGTGTGTGTGTGTGTGTGTGTGTGTGTGTGTGTGTGTGTGTGTGTGTGTGTGTGCAGGTAAAATGGTGTCTATTCTCAGCTGGGTTGAAGTGACTCATGTGGGATCTCTGAGCGGTGTGTATGATTTGGCTTTACTGATCTGTAAGAGTTACTACGGTGTGTGTGTGTGTGTGTGTGTTTACCGAAACACACTCGGCAGAATAAATTATAAATATATAAATATGTTATTTAGGTGGGCAGTTGGGAGGCACAGTGGTGAAACACACTTGCCCAGTGCTATTGGCCGGATGGGCATAAAGACAGACATGATTGGCTGTGTCAGTGCGCTCTCAGCGCTGATCCCAAGCCTGGATAACATGAGGAAGCTTGTATCAGATAGAAAGCTTATCCACACACACACACACACACACACACACACAGTAACTTATCCCTACACACACACAGCCATTTATACACACTCACAAATACAAACACACACAGTCACTTATCCACACACACACACAGCCATTTATACACACACACACACACACATACACACACACACACACACACACAGTCACTTATCCCTACACACACACACAGCCATTTATACACACTCACACATACACACACACATACACACACACAGTCACTTATCCACACACACACACAGCCATTTATACACACTCACACATACACACACACATACACACACACAGTCACTTATCCACACACACACACAGCCATTTATACACACTCACACATACATACATACACACACACACAGCCATTTATACACACTCACACATACACATACACACACACACACACACACACACTCACACAGTCACACAGTCACTTATCCACACACACACACAGCCATTTATACACACTCACACATACACACACAGTCACTTATCCACACACACACACAGCCATTTATACACACTCACACAAACACACACACACACAGTCACTTATCCACACACACACACACACAGTCACTTATCCACTCACACACACACAGTCACTTATCCACACACATACACACATGCACACATACACACACATAGTCACTTATCCACACACACACATGCACACGTACACACACACAGTCACTTATCCACACACACACATGCACACATACACACACATAGTCACTTATCCACACACACACATGCACACGTACACACACACACTCACTTGTCCACACACACAAAATAACTTATCCACACACATACACACACACAGTCACTTATCTACACATACACACAGTCGCACACACACACACTTATATACACACACACACACACAGTATGAAAGCAGGTCTTTATACATCAGATGAACTCAGCTCATCCCGCTTCAGCCACCTGACTGTCGATGACGCCGTAAACGAACGGCACTAATTTGTTATGAGAACATCGCTCTCTGGAGACACACAGTCCGTCACTCTCATCCACAGCCACACACACTCTCTCACACACACACTCTCTCACACACACACTCTCACACACACACACTCTCACACACACACACTCTCACACACACACACACTTGTGCAGGCAGTGTGTATGGTTCTTACTTTAATGCAGTTGTGAGAGTAGGCAGCACTTTCCCTAGCAGAGAGCAATTATGGCTTCAGCATGTTTAATCGGGAGAGAGGAGCGGCACTAGTCACACACACACACACACACACACACACACACAAGCGTGTAAATCTACACACATGCACAAACACAACATGCATGGAGTGTGTGGTTGCCATGTCTCGAACTCCTGATCCCCCCGTGTATCATATCACAACCCCATAGTTACAGGTGTACACACTATCAAACACACACACACACACACACACACACACACACACACACACACACAGGGGCAGTTGTGGTGATAATGAACAACAGATCTGACTTCTGGAAGGAAACATCAAGCAATTAGCGCCACCGCATTTCTTTTCTGCCCCCTGTGTGTGTGTGTGTGTGTGTGTGTGTGTGTGTGTAGGGTGCTACAGGGGGAGCTGTCAGGGACTCACACATCCATCTGCCCGTTCTGACCCATCTGTTCAACCCACACACACACACACACACACACACACACACACTATCACATTCACACTTTGTCCAGCACGCCTTCTGTTCTGAGAACATGTCCACCTACACACTTGTGTCCACTCACACACCAGTGTACACACTGATGACCCCCGCGTGTCAGTTAGGCCAGCATGCAAAGTGTGTGTGATAGAGATGGCGTGAGGAAGCTGCTCCCTCGACCTTCAGTCAGATTATCACTTTATTTAGGCGCCTCAGTAGGAGCATTTTAAGGAATCTACTGTATATGATCTATATGATATGAACGAATATGATTTTACCTTCTCCTGCCAGTGCAGGATGCCGATAATGACCAGGATGAAGACGCACACGCCGATCAGAGCGATGGCCGTCAGCAGCACTATGTTACTGGGAGTCAGATAGAGCTTAGCACTCCAACTGCACAAAGAGAGAAATAAAACACTCGCACATTTATACAAACATGTTCCATATGATCAAGGTTTAAAAGAAAAAGAAAAGATGTATCGGTATGTTCAGACACAGAGATAAAATCTCATCATACAGGAGTGGCACAGCTGGACGAACAGTCGGTGCACTTCACATTTTACTGCTGACATAAATGGGGGCTATTATGCTAGCACAGCACTGGCGCATTCAAGTGATCACATGACACTTGGAAACAATCCACAATATTGACTGACAGCATTGACTCCGTTTCTTCATGTGCAGTTTCGTATTAAACGTATTTTAACAGGAGCTCGGTGGCGCAGCGGTCCTGGGAGATCTAGAAATCCGGGTTCGAATCTCTGCAATGCTGTGTAGGAGAGCGGACGAAGCCCTGCGGTGGGTTAGTTGCGCCCTGTCCAGAGTGCACTCACTGCCTATCCCAGCTATTCAACGGGTGCGAGGCACACAGTAACACCCTGGACGGGGCGCCAGTCCATCGCAGGGCAGACACACACACACACATTCATTCACCTATGGGGCAATTCAGTGTCTCCGAATAACCTGACAGCATGTTTTTGGACTGTGGGAGGAAACCCACACAGACATGGGGAGAACATGCAAACTCCACACAGGAAGGACCCGGACCGCCCCGCCTGGGGATCGAACCCCGAATCTTGCTGTGAGGCGACAGTGCTACCCACCGAGCCACCCATTTCCGGGTGCAGTACAAATTCTACTAGCGTACTACTACTAACATCTTCACCTGTGTGTGTGTGTGTGTGTGTGTGTTGTAGGTACCTGCGAGGATCGTTGTTTGGATAGGGGATGACGATGAGCTGAGAGTTGGGGATGATGGCGGTCCACTCCTGTTTCCTAACGTCCTGCACGGAGACAGAGAGAGAGACGTTAGAAACGTGATGGACGATGCGAAGGAAACAACAAGTGCTCTCTCTTATTTAATCACGTTACATACAAGTCGAACCCCTCAGTCATGTCACTGCCGTGTTGTGTGTGTGTGTGTGATTATTGGACACTTGGTTGTAACATGAACACCAGAGTGTTCTGCCCCCCCCGATGAAGCGATTCAGCCCAGATGTTTACAGCTGCACTGCCCTTTCAGAGCTGTACAGAGTGTCACACATCAGCTCTATCTATTCCAGAGCTTCGTTCATCCTTCTTATGCAATCTTCCATGAAGAAACATCTACATCTCTGACAGAGCATCCATCACCATGCTGCATTCTCACACACACTCACACACACACACACACACACACACACTCAGAGTATGGAGAGAGTGGGCTGAACAAGCTGTGATTCTATTTTAAGAGACATGGAGTAGATGAAGTATTGTGTGCAAAGAGTCGAGCACGATGAGGCGAGAGGAAGTGAGAAAAAATAGGAAAGAGCAGCTAAACAGAGCAGCTAAGAAACAAAGGAGGTAAATAAATGTAGATTATTATTACAGGTATAAAATTAAGTAAACATCCCATTTATCTATCTATGATCGTAATATAAGTCTATCTGACAGCATCTGTCACCTTTTAATGAAGCTTTAGCGTTTATTTAATGATTGAACTATAAGTGAAGTTCTGCTGAACCTGGTCTAGAATCAAGACTCTCATCCACTGAACCACCTGAACTCAGAGGTTAAGCATCTTTTTTTAAGCTCACTTATCTCTTTGACGGATAATGTATAAATAAATCCATTTAAACCTGGTTCAGAACTGACAACCTTCAACTCAAGGATGCACACGTCTTTATAAGTCTTTTTTTATTGCTTAAGTAGTTCCTGTGTGTGACCCCTTAGGGAGTCTAACAGCACTGGTGGCTCAGTGGGTTAAGTGTGTGTATCTCTGGGTCTGAGGTTCCTGGTTCTAATCTCACCATCAGTATAATAGTGAGTCTCTCTTTATGTACCTGTGGCGCTTTTACTGAACAATAGAAAAGATAAAACCGGCCAGAAAGGCAGCGTAGTGTCTGAAAAACAAAACACTTGCCTGTCTGTCTGTCTGTCTGCCTGCCTCTCTGTCTGTCTGTCTGTCTGACGGGAGTGAAAGTTGAACGCGTGTCACTTTTTTAATAAAGGTTGTTTTTCAGATGCTTGTTATTCTTCATGCACAGCGTGGAGTCTCGAACACACGGGTTCACGTGTCAAAACGCCACAGAACATGAAAGAGGAGAAGATAAAGTCAGCGCAGAAAGATGGAATAAAGGAAACGAGGGAAGAGGAACAGAACTGAGGAATGTGGAATAAAAGAGCGGACGAATGGTAGAAGCGAGGAGAAAATATGTTTTTAATAAAAGAGTGGACGAGGTCGGGGTTAGGGCAGTAAAGGGGGCAGGAAAATGGCACTAAATATTATGGAGACTGAAATAATAGATTTATCACTGGTCATCCTTAACTACAAGCTTTATCCTGATACAGATCACCCGTAGCTCTGAGTGAAAGGAGGGCAAAACATTCACAGCTTCAGTCGGCGGCACCTAACGTGCCCTCATGCCCACTCTCCATAAACCTCATGAATAATTTCTTCTTGCCTTTGTTCAGACGCTCTCCCGTTCTTTCCAGCTCTTGTAAACAGTAAGAACCAAAGCTAACTGCTTTATTTGAGAAACACAAAGTGTGTGCAGGGGTGCTGGGGGGGGATTTTAGGCCCAATGTGAGGGTCTCGCCACTCCAGGCCACGCCAACTCTGTAAATATGAGACTGTGCAGACACGTGCGACACTCACTGCTCGATGTGAGACTGATACTCTGTGAGAAAAGTGCGAAAGCCTTTTTGTTTTCTCTCTCCCGCCTCAGTTTCATTTACGTTTCTATAGATTTCTATTCTATTTCTATAGATTGTGTACGCTACCTGCCTGGAGTTACAGTTTAGCTACCCAATGCCCCCCAGAACTGTTGTTTTTACCTCTTTTTAAGGGGTCCAAGTATTATTAAGTATTATTTATTATATAACTATATTAATTAGGACAGTTAAACCCAGCCAACTCCTCCCTTCCTAAGTAATTGGCACCATGAGTATAGATAGTTCTGGATTTAGATGGAAAACAGGCTGCCGCTAATATCACTACTGCATTAACGAGCAGGACAGGTTCTTTAAGAGCTTTGTCCTAAAATCTGGCTAGATAAGGCACAAACTGCATTCTCTTTAGCGATGAAGAACAAATCTGTGCAAGAAAATGCAGCTGTGAAGTCTGGTGGAGGAGGAATCCGAAGAGGAATCAGTTTCGGACAGAACTGACCACACGCCTCAGCTCTAGTGACTATAAATAATAATAATAATAATAATAATAATAATAATAATGGAAATAATAACCTAAATCCAACCGCTGACCTCAGACCTGACCTTCCAACATAAGCGCTCTCGTAGTGGCGACACGTTTTTCCATAGAAACTGTGACATTCTGCAGTTACTGACCTTTCCTCCAGAGGGTTTGGGGATGCCCACGAAGAGGTGATCGAGGAAGTTGGCGCTGCGTCCGAGTCCGAGCACCGTGTACGGGAGCTGGAGTGAGAGATGGGCGGACTGACTCAGCTGACCCGCTGCAGAGAAACAAAAAGAGACACGGAACAACGTTACAACCATCTGTACGTGTGCTGGATGCACTGTCGAGCGCACACGCCCGGTAATTACGTGGCATCACAGTGGCATCAAGGAGGCGTTGGTGTCCGCTTAGCTCGTTATAATTTGTTATGGAAAAATATAGTATCATGCTTTATTATTAGTAAAGCTGTTGTAAGTAGATAAGAAACATCAGGTGGCACAGAATGGAGGTTCCAAAGTCCAACACACAATGTGATATGGCCAGAGCAGTATGAAGAGAGGCCCACAGTTCTGTTCCTTGTTCTTCTTCAGATAAAGAAGCCACGATCATGCCAAAAATTCTCCAATCCAGTCAACTGGATTGTAAACAAAACCTCAGAGGTGCTGCTTATAAAACCGGGAACTACACAGTCAGGGAGTGCACCACCCACACACCCACACCCACCCCACGCTTTAACAATTGTTCCCTTGTTTCTTCATTGTGAGGCAGGAAAACAAGTCTGGCGTCGCCTCGAGCTAAACAGAAGCGTGGATCCTGCTGATACCCGAACCGATTCGATTCTCAGCGTCTTTATCTCAGACAGACGGTGTTTGTGCGAGACCTTGGATACGACGCCGCGTCCACAGGCGTGAAACAGAGCACGCAGAGAAGCAGCCAGAGCGGCGTAATTGTACCGGCAGAAATGTTCCCTCACCTCTCCAACAAAAGCCGCTCTAATTGCACCAATCACGCGCTCTCGGTCTCTCGCCGCGGCCGCACACGGCATCTTTACAGAGAGGTTCGACGTATAGCGGCGGCTAAAGCGGCGGAGAGCACAGAACTCCACTCGGCGCGGTAATCACGGCTGTAAAGAGAGCTGTAATGACTCTGATGGAGGGAGACGCTCGGCGAGAACAAGGACGAAACAAAAAACAGGAGGGAAAGATGGGGTCGATGTGCACCAGCAACAACACGCTGTACAGCACAAGATCTGTGGTACTTCATGTGGATCAGCTGAATTCTTAATTAATGGTTTTAGATGTTTCAGCCACGCCCGTTAATTACAGATCAATTATATATCAATTATCAACTACAGAAATGAAATGCAAAAATGCAGTTGTAGCCTAGCGGTTAAGATACTGGACAAGTAATCAGAAGGTTGCTGGTTCAAACTATTGTTCAAACCCCACCACTGCCAGGTTGCCACGTTTACATATTACTGTAGCTGCGGTCATGAAAATATCTGAGCTAGCTTGAGCTGTTTGTTCTGCCACTGGTACCACCTGAAGCCACCAGCTCTTCACTGGTGAAACAAAACAGAAGAGTGGCTCCAGGAAGTGTGTGTGTGTGTGTGTGTGTGTTTTTGGCAGCAGTATAGATGATAAAACAGTCCACATCACACAGGCTATACATCAGTGAGCATTCACACCCCGCCTCACGGAGGTGGCATGATCCGGCGTGTAGGACTGGAGCTCTTTGTGTTTTTTTTTTGGCATGTCGTACGGTCGCTCGGCTCTGACAGCAACATCGTTCATGTTTCTCCCCCCGGAGGAAAAGTGCACACCCTGCCCGGGCCGCCTCGGTATCCAGATTTGAGGAGCAGCTTTAAATCCCGCTCCCCGAGCCCGGAATGATTTGGCCGAACAAGCCAGGAGCGAAACATCCAGCCAGACGGTTACAGTCCCACATGCTCACACACTCCTGTTCTTCTATTTCCATCGATGTGTGTATCACTACAGTTCATTCTATTCCAACCCCTGACCTTTACTAACAGTAGGCTACATTACCCTTCCCTACCCTACCTTACCCTTCCCTACCCCACCTTACCCTTCCCTTCTTTACCCTTCTCTACCCTTCTTTGCCTTTCCTTACCCTACCCTACCCTTCCGTACCCTTCTTTACCCTACCCTTCCCTTCCCTACCCTTCTCCTTACCCTTCCCTACACTACCTTTCCCTACCCTTCCCTTCTTTACCCTTCCTTACCCTTCTTTACCCTACCTTACCCTTCCCTACCCTCTAGAGATCGCTCTATTTTAATAGCATTTGTCTTTTAAACGAAAAGTTCGACAAGCTCATGATCAGGCGTCCAAATACTTTTGACCACATGGTGTAATATGGCACTATATTTATTTTTTTCTCCCAAAATGGTCTGAACCGGTCGCGGCTGCACATTTGCGGCTGTTATTTCTCCAGACCAAACATCCGTTCCCTCGCGTGGCCCTCGTCTCATCACGGTTATTCCCAGCGCCGAGCGGCTCGTTTTCGTACGGCGGCGGCGGTAAATGGAGCGCGAATTTACGAACGCGTTCGACTAACGTTCGCAGCGGTGAGCCGAAGCACTCGGCGTACGCTGGTAGGCAGGAGGCAGCTGGAGTATTTGATTGAACCCAGCAGGGTCTCGGAGAGGAAAACGACGAATAACCTCAATATCACATCACAACCTCCGCGCT